>NC_065511.1:18996054-19042624 GCF_006386435.1 Epinephelus moara | reverse complement strand
CTTATCTAGGCCTAAAATTTCTTATCTAGGCCTAACCGCCATATTGATTTTTACTAAACTTGGTAGATATGTAGAACAGGACGCCTCAAGGTGACTGGAGAAATTTAACTGCTATAACAACAGAAAAATGCTTAAAAATGGCTAAAATGCGACCGATTGCTGTGGCTCCCCCTGTGACTGAATGTTTGTTTTTCTTCTAATTTTTGGTATGACTAAGTCATGGTATGGTATGCTGTAAATAATCACGGAAACTGTCAGTGTGTCATTCTGTCTGTCCCATGTTTTTCTACTCACTGACGTGGTCAATCTATGTGAAACTGCACATAGGCATTGAGGATTGGCATAGGTAGAAGGTGACAAAGCAACCAATGGGTATGGACTAGTGTTTCTTTATTTTTCAACAGTTAACATGTAGTTGTTTCATGGCACAATAGTATAGTACGAAAAAGATCATGTTTAGACTTAAAATACCCAGCTCTGTTGCCACAGTCACTGCTTAGAAATGCCCCAGTGTCTGGCTAAAAAACGCACACTTTTGGTGCCCTGGTCACAGTTGGAAATACTGCGATGCCTTGCTAAAAACCATCCAGTTTTGCTGTTTGTTGGTCTTAAAGCATGGTCTGATGCTTTGTAGCTGCCTTGCCTAGGTTTCATGCCATCCACCTCCTCAGCTAACAAACATATAATCTGAAAAAAAGTACAAATGTTACATATCTGTGGTTTGCAGAAATGTACAATTCCAACATTTTTTTATGGCGACCGGGCCGTGAATCCAGTATAGTCAAGTGTGTCTGCTATTACGAGACACTACTGAACTTCCTCTGTACCAAAGAAATGTTTTGCTTAGTAGATTTTAAAGTTTTATAAACAAGGCTGAATCACTATGAAGTATCGCATAGAAAAGCAAAATAGATATTTATAAGAGGCCACCAATATGGACAAAATATTTCAAGTCAAACCTTGCTGTAACTACTGTAAAGCAAAATGGCTCTGGAGAATGAAGACGAGAACAACACTGGAGAAGGAAACAGAGGGTTAACTACAGCAGTGTGATATCACAAAGATGAAGATATGTCATTCACCTGATGAAGACCAAGGAAACGTAAACACAAGTGACAACCTCTTTAAAACCTTTCTGTCTGACTTAATCTGTCTGTGTGGCTCTCAGTGCCCATTTTTTTTCTTTCCCCCCTCTCCCCCTCTCTCTGTCAGTCACACGTGCACATCAGCCACATCCTCTGCCTGCCAGGTGTGAAGAGGGAGATGGCAGTCAGTAATTGGTGAGAAAGCACTTTGTCACTTTGCTGGATGGAGGATAGATTACATCCAATATGTTTCTAATATGTTGGAAGATAGAGAATAGAAATCATATCCCTCCTTGTTACAGAAACCCAAAGCCAAACTTGGAAACGTGGAAAAAAACAAAATACGACGCCCTCTCTGACTGACATTTTTATTTAATGTACTCTAACTCACAAAACTGTTCATTTAGGAGTAACAGCAAAATAACCAAAATATTTTCTAGCATGCAAAGAAACCCCTATCACTACATTGCAAATGACAAAATCTTATATTCTGTTGTCACATGCGATCTGAGACATTGCTTTTCTACGTATTGCATGATATTTAAGTCATACACGTGTTCAGGTGGTGCTAATTAAAAGAAACTCAACAACAGGAAACACTTACACCTTTTCATTCAGTCCTGGGCCAACAGTCACAAATATCTGATCTTATCAGATCTTATCTGAGATAATGCCCGAGCTAAGAAGGGATAGGGTTTGCCTCTTTGCTGATGACTTTATTATATTTCTGAATTAATTTACTTACTATGCCTACACTGACTGGTTGATAGTAGGATTGTAATGATCCATCGATATGATCAAATTAATATAGTGACTCAGTGATTAACTAACCAATATTATCGATGTAAACTTAAAACATTGATACATATTGTTGTCTTTACGATATGCCTTTATTTTGAAATTCCAAGGGCACGTCTGTGTCACCATTTTCATCCAACCAAACCTCCTTCCTAAACACTGTTACAACCTACTGCCAGGCAGATAATGGTCAGCAGTTAAGACAAAAATAATAAGGATATTCACTGATATTATCTTATATCCACTACAGGCTCCCGAATGGAATAGAATCAAAATATCAGTAAATATCGTATCATTGTCCAAAGAATGAATACAATGTCTTACTGTGATAAAACTTGTGATTCACGCCCCAAGTTGATAGGTGACAGTGAATGTGAAACTTAATATTCATCAATGCATAGGACTGTGAAAAGAAACTAGTGTGGATTATATTAAATTAAATTAGATTATTAAATCAAAAATGAAATTTGAAATAAAAAAAATGATAAATAAATAATTATTAAATGAAATACAATAAAAAATAGAATACATTAAATACAATAAAACATATATGAATTAAATTACCAATAATTTTTTAATTAAATTGAATTATTAAAAAAATATATAAATGAAAATTTCAATTAAAAGAAAATAATTACAATTAAATAATTCATTCAATTTAATCAAATCACAGCTAATTACATCATGTTAACATCAAATAACAATGAATAACAATAAATAAATCAACTCAGACTTTCTTTTAACTTTCCACATCCAGATATGATGTCCAGCTTGTTGACATTCTAGGACACAGTGTCATGTTCTGCCTGTTACATGCACTGTCTACTTTCAAAATACACAAGAAATTTGCCATTTTCTTTTCCTTCAAGAACTAATGCACATGGTTAGGTTTAGGAAAAAAGAACAGGGTTTGGTGTTATAAAATTACGGGACACAAACACCGCTCTCCTGGGTGAAAGTCGGTGCATGTTGGACCCAACCACCACCCCTCCCACTTCACCCAATTCGGACTTTCGCCGTCTTAACTTTCGTTCTTGTCCTGATGTGTTTCCCCCCGTCACTGCTGAGTGCCGTTAAAATATAACAGCAATCGGCTGCATATCATGCTGATGTTGAAGGACGGCTTTTTTTTGTCGCCGTCTGACGCCACAAGTCACTGCCCAAGTGCGGAATTTCAACGACTCCTGAGTAAGACCAGTTTGGTCTGCCTCATCCAGATCTGAGGTCTCATCCAAATCTCTAACTTGTTTTCAACTTCCACTCTTTAATGTCCTAACTCTCCTCTGTCTTTTCTCAATTTGTTCTTTCTTTCCTTCTTTTTTCCTTCTTTCCCCAACTCCCCCCCACCTCTCTTCTTTTGACCCTGACCCTGATATTGACTGACTGCACCATCAAGCCCCTGAAAGAGCAGAGCTCAACCTTCGTTATGTCAAAACCATCTGTGTGTGTGAGTGTGTGTGAGTGTGTGTCATCCATTCTTTAAAGGAGGCAGTGAATCTCAAGAGATGTGAACCACACACACATGCTGTCGCCTCATCACCTGAGGTTCACTCCCGGGACCTTCCATGTGTGTCATCCATGCAGTCTGCCTGGGGTGGGTTGGGCGGTGTCTCAAGAGAGTTATGACTCTCTTGCTCTCTCTCTCTCTGTCTCTCTCTCTCTCTCTCTCTCTCTCTCTCTCTCTCTCTCTCTCTCTCACACACACACAAACACACGTACACACAAATGCACATACACACACACACACACACACACACACGGGTTCCCAGGAGTAAGGGTCGAAGGAGACAAGGTGACACCATGTCTCTCTGATACCTGGTTTCTGTCAAAGCTTGGTGACAACTGGTCACCTCTGACTGGACACACACACACACACACACACACACACGCTTATGTAAATACACACAGATGAGCCTGCACAAACATGCAGACTTGACACATCTGCCCACCCACACAAATGCAAACACAAACGTGCAGATGAACTCAGGTATATGCACACACATACATAAATGCAGAGATATGCACGTCCCACTATTCACACATTCATTTCGGATTTGAGCCGCTCCACAACCTCGCATGGCAGACTGAAGAAGTCTCTGCGGTGACCAGTCACCTACTGTGATGACAGGGATCATGGTGTCTCACACTGTGGCACTTTCCTCATGAAGGTCAGATGCCAAATGTCATAAATACTTAAATATGCATGTGCCACGTGAGGTGTGTAGCGCTGTTAACTCTCAGAATGACAGCGAGAGTATTACTCCTTTATCAGCAACCTGAGCCTTTCACTCCTCACTGCAGCCTGCTCATTATGTCCTTGTGTTAATCTTTTAGGATCAAACTTTTCTTTTCAATTACATGAAATTGTAACTGAGAGAATGTTCAAATGTAATTAGAGGTAACTGCGCTGAAATATGACTCACATATATCAGAGTTGGGCACAGTATCATTACTGTAACACACAGTATGACAAACTGCAATAAATTCCCAAACTTTATGAAGCTAATACTGTTTATTCTTTAATGAAACTGAAAATTAAGAAAACGTATGGATCATTTATTGTACCCTAAGAACACACTAAGTATCTTAAATATTGGTAAGTGTGTCCATGTGTGCCATGCATAGTTGTGAATATGTTCCTACATCACTCAGGTTCAATCTCTTTATATAGAGATAGAAATATAGATTGTACCTACAAAGCTATGCATGCCTCTGAAGCTGACAGTGTTGCTATGCAACAAGTATATTCTGGGGCAATAAAATGATGTTTCAAGAAATGAAAGCTAATCAAATAAACTCTTTAAACATCTACAGACTTATCAGCGCTGAAACTTTCTTTCAGGCTTTTAGAAAAATAAAATTATTAACTATTCAGCAGCGTCTTTGGACATTTCCTCTCAAAGCAGAATCAACTGATATCATATGACCTCATAACATTGTTCGATATAAAGAATAAGTGTGTGAATACAGTGATCATACACCTTTACTTGTTGAATGTGTGTGTGTGTGTGTGTGTGTGTGTGTGTGCACGCACGCTCCACTCAATCACTACCCTGGTAGTTTAGCCCAGCCTGTATTTGCTTTCTCCGACAGAAACAACCTTGAAATGCGACAGATGTTCAAATTCACCCTGCTGAACTTCACAAATCAAAGCTAGACCACTAATAATGAGCTCTTGTCAGTTGAGAAAGAGGAGAGATTGTGGGGGTAAAATAAGTACACACACAGATAGACACACACACACACACACACACACACACTCCCAAACACACACTACCAATCATTAACAAGCTAAGCTGGGGTCATACTTTGCAGCTGCTCTTTCTGGATAAGATAAGACTTTGACTTGCTAAGTGTGTGTGTGTGTGTGTGTGTGTGTGTGTGTATTTATGTCTGCATCTTTGTCTGTATCTGTGCCTGAAAACACCTGTTCAAACAAAGCTTTAGAAATACGACTGAATAAATACATTTCATATATACAGTAACCAGCCATCTGTCCGTTATAGGGTTGTAAAAGACTGTGTTGTTAACATTGACTTTGATGACAGTAAAAATATAATAAATCAAAGGGCTTCTTTGTGTGTACTTTAGATCAGTGATACATGCTGTGTGGGTCCTATTATCATGCGGGGACATAATGTTTTCATGAGGTGGAGTATTTTGTTCCCCCCTTGCTTCAAACTCACAGTAGGAAGTTATCCAATCGCCTATTGCAATTTTGGTGCCAATGTTTTGCATCCGCTCAGTCAACAATGTACTTTGCACAGTATTGGCGATGGCGTATCCACATGCACCTCTCCATAATCACACAAGCGCCTTTTAATCTTTTTTTCCAATTCTATTACACTGTCTTCAACACCTATAATTGTACAGACACCATTTTTTAACATTCCAATTACGGCAGCCATGCTGTGAAGGCAGAGTAAAGACTTTTAATTCTCACCAGCATCTTTAATCCATCACAGTCTTCATATATGAATGCCTTCTCTTTCCACTGATTAAATCCCTTTACAGCAGCTGAAGTGGGCAGGTATGTGGTCCACCTGCGGTCTCTAATTTGAGTGGCAGGCTTGTGATTATGCACACTACATCCACTGCTTGTCTTGATTAACTCTTGAGAGACCAAAATCAAGCTGTTGCAAAACAACTGTGCAGACTTCTGTGTACAGTATGTGCATCAAACTGGTACATTACTGTATATCGTAACGTTCTACACAACCTGCCAGTTTATGCAGTAAAATAATAACGAGTGCTAGAGATGGTGATATCCTTGGGATGCATGGGGAAACAGAGTTCAGTCAGTTCTGTGAAAAATCCTGAAAGAAAACTTTTCCCTCTTCTTTGCATCTCGGACACCCTTTGTACAGCCCATTCCCACCAGACCACTCTCTTTATTCTGAATACCACAACACCAGGTTCGCAGGGGCAAACATTGTCTGTCTGTTTCTTTCTAAAGGGTCTGACCAAGGTAGCGCCTGAAGCATCATATTTTTAATTGCAGTGGAGGCTGACCTGTGGCTGTGATGAACAGCAGGATGTGATAGAGCAGAATCATAATTGTTTTTTTGTGAAGGCTGTCGATTACACAGGCAAACATTTCCCTTTTAATATATAATCATACTTTAAAGCAAGGTTTTCATTATTAAAATATGTCTGTTGCATGTTTTATTTGTTTTTCTTATGTTTGACATCTGTCTGAATAAAACCCTTTGTTTTTAGCAGTGTCTTTTAATAAGTTGACTCGTTCAGGTCAACATCTTTTGTAATGCATCAGCTAGTTATGATTCAAAGTTCTAGCAGGCTAAACTCTAAGCAGAGTTTGTGACAGCCGGTCAATATATGGCTCCATCAATATTTAATATGGGAAGATTTTAAGTTTTCATGAAACTGACTGGATGTACTCTGAGTGGGTGGCTGACCATATGGTGTCAGTGTTCTGAATAACAGATGACCTCAGATCAGATTTATCTTGAGAGGGAGACGGGGAGAGAAAAGAAAGAGAGATGGGGGGTGCTTTGGCAACACTGTTCATCTAACATTCATGCCAATAAAACGAGCCGAGCGAAAGCGAAGCGAGAGGGAGAGAGGGAGCCGGGAAGATGGAGAGAAGAGGCAGAGAGCAGAGACAGAGGGGTGAATGAGAGACGGGTGAGAAGAGAGAGCGCAGGCAAAGAGAAGAAGAGGAAAAGATAGTGTGAGAGAGATCAGAGAGGGAGCAAGATTTCCTGCTACACTGCAGCCTGTATAAAGACAGAGAGATCAAGTTCTTTACCAAAATAAAACTCACATACCAAGAGTTTGACACATTCTCAGACCAAAACTAAATCCAATATTTGCTTGCCATGGAAGCAGCAAAAATATGCCATAGCCTGAAGGAAAACCAGTGGAACAACACATGAAACTGTACTGAGCTTTTTGGTTTGATCTCATCTGCAGTCCTCACTACTACTGATAATTGTATCTGTTAACTTATATCTGTGGCATAGGTGCAGCATATATAGTGTTGTAATGTGCAAACCATTTATGTTCTTATATTTGATACTCACAAACTCTGTGCAATATGGTTTGGCAGAAGTGAAGTTAATTATGGACATTCTAATAAAAACATTTGAAAGTGGGAGGGAGAGCAAGAGAAGTAGTTTGTAAAGTGAAGTAGAGGGGGGAGGGGAAGAGTAGAGAGAGTGAGTGAGAACAGACAAAGAAAGGGATAAAGGGGGGGGGGGGGGCGAGAGAGAGACACCCAAAAGAACACCTGTTGAGATTAGGGTTGGCACGCGACCCACTCCAACTCGCGTGGCAGCTGCACCTCACTGGAACAATGGCAGTAAAAGAGAGAGACGGAGAAAGCGAGAGGAAAGTTTGAATGCACTACTTATCCTTTCAGGTCACGTGTGTGTGTGCGTGTATGTGTGTGGCATACTAATGTGTGCACTAAGAGAGAAAGAGGGAGGGAGAGATGGAGAGAAAGAAAGAGAGACAGAGAAGTACGGGCAGCCAAGAAAAAGACGTGTATTCAAGTTAACTATGAAGCCAGAACTAGGTGAAAGGTCTTATTTATCTTTGGGCTGTAGAATAGAGTAGAATGGAAGAGAATAGAGGACACCTGCTCAAGGTACTGAATAAGGTGTTAGGTTAAAAAGCTCGCCAGCTGTCACTCCAGGTGCACTGAGTTCCTAAGAGTTTGTTGGTGGAGAGCAGTGGTGTCTCCAGGGGGGCGCCAGGGGGGCTCCCATTGGCCACCTCTGTCAGAAATAATTGGAAGCTGACATTATTGTGTTTAAGAGGCTGTAGTATGCTCATTTTTCTAAGGTAGTATGGAGGTAATGGTGTCTTGTGAAACTAGACAACCTATGACAACCTTTGGTACCAGCCATGTTGACATTGGTTGTTAGTAAGAGGGTTAAATAATGCTCCAAATTTAGGCAAGATTTTGTCGAGGAAACAACAGACACGGCCATTAGCCCTTTATCCACAGCTATACGGATGCTTTGTGCCTCCTTTGCATTTTTACACAGAACCAAATTAGGGTGGCAACATTTCACTCCAGTGTGTGATTTATACAGCATGTCGGTATCTGGGAATCCAAAAGTAGTGATGGGCTTGACACGTAACACAACAGCGTCCACCTCTTGGGTGACATAAAACAGTGGTTCCCAACTGCAGATTTCTCCTTAGCCATTGGTTCAGTCCATACGGTTTGATATATTCAGAGTCATACTTGCGTTTGGCCATGTCATTTTACAGCAAGAAACGGCACTTCAGAATAAAAGCTCTGTGCCAGAAATTCCCCGTACTTCAAAATAATTTTTTTTTTTTTTTTTACAAACTTGACACTTTTGTTACTCACTTGTGGTCCATTCTGAGTGGACCTGCAACCCACCTTTGGACCGCAACCCACCAGTTTGAAACCAGTTTGAAATATATGTGTCTGCAGAGCTTTCTAAACAATAACTCAACTCAACTCAACTTTATTTATAGAGCACTTTAAAAACAACCACAGCTGAAACAAAGTGCTGTACAAAAATAAAAACATAAGACAAACAATAAAAACAATAAAACAGTAAAACAAGAGCAGAGTCTCATGCTGGGTTAAAAGCCAAGGAGTAAAAATGGGTTTTAAGACTGGTTTTAAAAAAATAACAATGACATAACATGGCATTAATAATCATTTACCATCTCTGTTACATGTGGACTGATCTCGTTCTCTGCTCGGAGGGTAAGGAGATCCCGCATGTGGTTGTTTTCCCAATTTGCTGACATTTGTGGCCACTGTTCTTCCTCTTTGAGTTAGCCGCTAACTGCTATTAGCTGGTTTTCAATACTTCCATGGTATGTCACACACAAAGCAGGTTGTCAAAACGTCACACCCATCTTTCCCACAGTCCCATCCTGATGGCTGTCCTCTTCATAAAGACACATTTTCAATGCTGTTACTACCTCCTATGGTGGCTTAAAGGTGAGACTCATCACCCCTCCCATTGTGCGATCCAACCCTACAACGCCACGAGGTGGCATATCCATCCATCCATCCATCCATTCATCCATCCATTTTCATTTGCCTATCCAGGGTCAGGGTGCGAGGGCAGCAGGCCGAGCAAAGCACCCCAGACATCCCTCTCCCCAGCAATGTTTTCCAGCTCCTCCTGGGGGACCCCAAGGCGCTCCTAGGCCAGATGAGATATGTAATCCCTCCAGTGTGTTCTGGGTCTGCCTTGGGGCCTCCTACCAGTGGGACATGCCCGAAACACCTCCAGCTGGAGGCGCTCAGGAAGCATCCTGATCATATTCCCGAACCAACTCAACTGACCCCTTTCGACGCGAAGGAGCAGTGGCTTTACTCCGAGCTCCCTCCAGATGTTCGAGCGAGGCAGCATAGTGGCGCGATATTCCTGCCTTGATCAGGCAATGTAAAAGGGTCCATTTTTAAAGGGGTCCCTTAGACGCTCACCTCAAGATATGTAAATAAAAATTAGTTATATGGGTACCCACATGTCTCCCCTAAACCTGAAAAGTCCCGTCCACGGTAAATATTTTGTTCCTTACAATCAATATACTCCTTCAAATTAAAGGTGTGAATTTGTCTTTTTAAGGAAAGGACAACCAGCCTTTCGGAAGAACAATGAATCACCTAACACATGTTGAAATACAAAACACATTAAAATGATTGTTGTGGAACTCAACATGTTAACTGCACCGATACTGGCATAGTTTTCAACTAGTCTATATACTTAAACAGCATAATTGAATTCCTGCAATTCAGTTATGGCTTTTGGTTTTGGTGTATTGGCCCAAGATTTTCAGTGGCCCCTTCTGGCCACCCGTATGAAAAAATTTTGGAGGCACCACTGGAGGAGAGAATACAAAAAATGTGAAGAAGATGATATACTCTATTAGATACTCAGAGTGACTTTAATCACAGATTCACAGTTTGTTCACACTGAAGTGTTTCCCATTTGAGTGTTTTTGCTTTAAATGTGTTCAGTATATTTTTAAACCGGAGTGTATGATTTAAAGCACTCTAGATGGAAGGCTGAGTTCCATCGAGCACAGCTGCTTCTATAGCATAGACCTATATGCTGTAACGTTTTCCTGCAGTTGCTTATTAAAATGGCATTGAGGAGCAGTGTGAGTTTATGAGTTAACATTCTTATTTCCATTGCAGTTCTGCTCCATGAACACACAAATTGGAGCCCAATTACCCATTGCTTTACTTGGATGCACTGCAGATATGAGGCCATATTGAATATAATTGTACCCAGTGAAATGCATCCAGTAACGTTGGTGACTATACTTTCATACTAATTTCCCAGTGGTGATCCAAGTCACCTCTGACTCGCCTTTCATTTAGACACAGAGCATCTGACCAACTCTCTCATTCACTGTCACTCTCCTCCTCTTTATTACACACACACACACACACACACGCACACATACACACACTACACAACAGCTTTCATTTCCAATTCATTTCATATTTTAATGGCATTTTCATGTGCAGAAACGTGATCCCTTGGAAGGTGAAATCATTACTGAGAGGACTGATTTTGAACTGAGATGATTTTTTTTTAACCAACTCCAATGTGCTTTAATTTCCTGTTATCTCCCTGCTTGTTCTACCTTACCACACTCATGGCATTCATAAGTTAGTCCAACACACACACACACACACACATACACACACACACACTGCACAACAGCATCGCTTGGATGCTTCTCTATCGCACAGAGACATTATGTAATTCACCCCTGGTAACTGTTCTGGATGCTCGGTCTGATCTCTGTTACCCTCCCTAAATTCTCTGCAACACAGCCCAGCTGAGCCCTCTCTGGCTCTGCGACGCCATCTAGCGACCACCCAACACCGCTTTGTAGCTTCTACCTACTGTGTAGTCTGCTTGTATCCCTCCTTAGTCCTCCTCTCATCTTTTTTTCTGACTCGTTTGAATAAACTACTCATTATTTTGCTGGGGAAACTACTTGCGCCCCGGGGAAACAAAGATTGGTAAAGACTGGTGTCTGCTGTAAATGTGTGTTATTATTACTTAGAGCAAAACAATAGAAAAAATAGAATTTGTATTGAATGATAATGATTATTATAACTCGGATAGTGTGCACTTTACATTCCAGGGTGCCCATGTTGTGATTTTATATGTGCCTGTGATAAAAAAAAATAAAAAAAGAGAAAAAATATAGAGAATAAAGGAACAACATTTCATGATTGACTGTGTTGTTAATCCTGGTCATCATTTGTTTTATACACAACTTCTACCTTGTTTTGTAATAAATTGATTATAATTTCCTCCGTGCGTAAAATGGATAACGCGTGCGTAAAAGCGCAGCACCGCGCATATTTTTTTTTTCTGTCACCAGCTCTTGTTTGTGTCACTCCACGGAAAACTGCACTCGATGTCAGTTTAAAGGTGTGCGGATGTGTGTGCTCGCACAGGCAGTTTGCACACACCGCCGCCTGCTCCTTCGCCTCCCTCTCTTTTTCTCTGTCTGGTGTGCAGGAGAAGAGGGTTGGTTCGATGTGTGTTATGTGACAAAAGACCGCCCAACCCCGCCTCATAGAGAGAGCGAGAGAGAGAGAGAGAGAGAAAGAGAGTTGGAGAGACAGAGGGAGAGGGAGAGGGGTTGGGGGGGCAGAGCATATAGCTCTGGCTCGGAGTCTTTTCTCACACCAGCTTAACGATCATGATGTATCCAAGTAACATGTCCCTGTTTGTGAAGCGCTCACTAAGAGGGGCTCAACTGTTGAACATGGTCTTGTTTAACAACGTGTTGATGATGCAAGACCGGGGTCAGCAGCCACCTGTAGGCACACAACCACCGATTAATAAAACAATGATCAATGATATCAATCAGTAAAAGTCACCTCTCTCTTATACGTGATCCATTTTTAAGATAAACAGCACATTAGATTGCCATAATTGTGTCAGCCATAAAGGTGGTCATTTCAGGTTTCAGCCTCCACAACATCTGTGATATACTGTAAACATTAGGTAATGCTAAAACACATCCCCTGCATTGCGCTGGCAAGTGCTCTGGCTCCACATGCTCTCTATTCAGTATTATAGGTGCGCACCATTCATAACATCAACAGTGTGTAGCAGTGGCTAGAAAATGGGATTAATATTACAGGGTATGTGTCTTCTATTTAGTATTACCCAGGCAACACTGTGGTACAAACTGTGCTCAGTCTTAAAGTTTCCATATGGTAAAGTATACTTAGCTTCCCATATAGCTATATGTTAATGGTACACACATGGGCTGGTGGTAGGAGAGTAGAAAAGGGGGTTCCATAACATAAGCCAGTGTCTCTTTAAAAAAATTGAAGTTTCTTGTTGTATTCTGGAATGAGGTCAGACACGAGGCTCCTCATTGCACGCGCTGATTATTATTAGATTCCATTTTGGGCCAATCAGCGCAGAGAGGGGCGTGAGTTTGGCACAGAGGCAGGGTAGTGACAGCGTCTGATTGGTGGATTTTTATCGCCGTTGTATCTCCGGGAAGGGATAAATACAAGCAAGGGGGGCCGGGACTGGAGGGCTGCTTGAAACTCGACTGCGGGTCTGCAGATGGAAGGCGGACAGTGTAACTCTAGGTTCCTTTTTTTCCTCCCCAGCATGCATGGCTTTTGTTTCTAGGAGAGGGGGACAGAGCTGATGCAGAGAAAAGCACTTACCTTTACACACTGTACTTGGGAGCCCTTTGTAAGCGCCGGAGTGCACAGTGTGGCACTCAGTCTGCGCTCTGCAGCTGCATAGACTATGTTCAGTCACCACACGGCTGAATTGATTTTATAACACAGACGGGAAGAGACTGAGAGAGACAGATACATCAGGGTACTCAGTGGAGAGTGGGCTATACTGTCCGTGCTGTTCTAACACCTACAGAACCTGGAAATTAAACTTTTTTTCTACACGTTTAGCCTTTTTAAGGCTCCACTGGACTGAACTGTTACCGAGTTTACTGCACATCTCAGGAGTGAATTATTTCTTGCGTTTCTTTTTTCTACTCAGCTCAAACTGTGAAGAGGGGCAGAAAAGAGCTGAGTTTGCTTTAAAGTGAATCGGAGGACCAAGGAGAGAGGGAGAGAGACAGAGCCAGCACATCGCTCTCCCTCTGTGTGTGTGTATAACTGGGCAGCATGGTGCAGAAAATGAGCCACACAGAGAGCACCGCCGAGGCGCTGTCCTTTTTCGCCGGAGATTCGAGCTCCGACTCCGGGGCGTGCATGGACCTGGACCCGGCCGCTTCGCCTCTCTCCCCGGGCTCCACTGCTTCCTCCACCGCCGGGGACAAGCTGGGAGAAAACCCGGCGTGGTGTAAAACTCCCAGCGGCCACATCAAGAGACCCATGAACGCGTTTATGGTGTGGTCGCAGATAGAGAGGAGGAAGATCATGGAGCAGTCCCCGGACATGCACAACGCGGAGATCTCCAAGAGGCTGGGCAAGCGGTGGAAGCTGCTCAGAGACAGCGACAAGATCCCCTTCATCAGGGAGGCGGAGCGGCTCAGGCTCAAGCACATGGCGGACTATCCCGACTACAAGTACCGGCCGAGGAAGAAGGTAAAATCAAGCGCTTCCAAGCCTGGCAGTAACGGAGACAAGGGGGAGAAACTCAACGGTAGCTCTAACAACACCAGCAGTAAGACATCCTCATCTTCGAGGAAGAATGGATCCAAATCACTCAGCAGCAGCAAACCCCACAAATCACTTTTCGGGAGCAGCAGCAGTAGCACCAAAGCATCACCGTTTGCCTCTGAGCACCCATCAGAGCACCATCACAACTCTCTCTACAAGTCGAAATCTGTCTCCTCTGCAGCCAAGCAGATACCAGAAGGCAAGAAGCCCAAGCGGGTATACGTCTTCGGCAGCAGCGGGGCCAACTTGAGCGTCAGCCCCGCGTCCTCCGTTGTGGTCCCGGCCAGCCCGACGCTCAGCAGCTCGGCGGACTCCAGCGACCCGCTCAGCTTGTACGAGGACGCGGCCAGCGGCAGGGAGGAGGGAGCCGACTCCCCCGGCAGCGGCGGCAGCCTGGGCGGGTCTTCGGAGCGCCACGGCGGGCACACATACAGCAGTCGACGGGCTTCCTCGCCGACTCCCTCCGGCTCTCACTCCTCCGCCTCGTCCCACTCGTCCTCCTCGTCTTCCTCAGAGGATGAAGAGTTCGAGGACGACTTGCTCGACATTAACCCGAGCCCCAGCTTTGATAGCATGTCGCTGGGGAGCTTTGGCTCCTCGGTGCTGGACAGGGACTTGGATTTGAACTTTGAGTCCGGCTCCGGGGGCTCCCACTTCGAGTTCCCCGACTACTGCACGCCCGAAGTCAGCGAGATGATCTCCGGGGACTGGCTGGAGTCCACCATCTCCAACCTGGTGTTCACATACTGAGTGCGTAAAAGGCAAAACATACACAGGTAATGTCCTGCGAGCTCAAATATGACCACAAACAGAAAGTTCCTGGTGCAGTGGGCGTAATAGTTTGTGTTATAACCACACCAGACTGAAACTAGCCCCCGTCCCTTGTCGTTCACAAGAGCTGCAGATCCTTGGAAAGCTTAACTTTAAAGCGACTAACTTGCTTTTTGTACTTTTCTCTGGATGCGTCGGACTGGGGGACTCGGTTGAACCACAGCAGTGGAGTGCAAACAGGAGAAGGAGAGAAGAAGAAGAGACTGACTGGGTTTCCTCTCAGTGCTGAACTGTTTTTTTGAACAACTTAAAACTGTGATTGATTTGCACGTTACGCGGTCCGCCGTTCACTTAATCAATGTTGTTGCTGATTTAAAAAAAAAAGGGACATTTCACAACTTTTTACCAATCGCCAAGTGAACTTCACCACTAAAAAGGTACAGAAATAGGACTGTCGTGCGACATTTTTATTGTGGTGTGTCACCGATAGGGATTTTTAATGACACCGAGGTGGGTTGATGTTTTTTAAAAGTCGAATATTTTCTCAAAAAGCAAAAAACATGTTAAGCATGATAGCCTACTTTGTTCCTATCTTGTGCTGAGATTTTTTTTTTCCTGTGAGACTGTCGAGCAGTTTTAAAAACTAGTATTAGGGTTATTTAAATGGATAGGTGGCGCTCGCTTTCGGTTCTTCTCTTTAAAAAAAAAAAAAAAAAAAAAAAGGACATTGAAATAATCACCAGCTGTTGTAATTTTTCAAACTTCAGGACTCAAACGCAACTTCAAATCTGTGCTGAACTTTATATACAACGTGTTCTCTACGATTCAGGACCAAAATTTCTGTTTTGATTTTCAGATGATAGCTATAGAGAAATCCTCACCGATTCTTTTTCATCCTCTGAGCTTTGTTTTGTACATGTATCCAGATGCCATTTTATATGGGATGTTGTATTTATATACTGGGCCAAGCATTTTTGACTTGATCATTTGTTTTTTGTTTTGTTTTTGTTTTTTTTATTTCTTGTATACATGATCTAGTCCTTGTTTTGTTTTGTTTTCTTACACGGTTGTTTGTCAGTATGTCTGTGTCTGTCACATTTCCTTCTCAGGCGAAGGGCTAGAGTTTTAAAAACACACGACTTTTTTGATTTCATTTTATATTTAAATGTACACACTTTTTGGACACTTAAAAGAGAGGAAACAGTTTGATTATTTTCTCAGTGTATTTTTGTACAAATCTATATAGAAAAATGGGGGAGTCAACAATCGGTGTGTGTAGCCTACTAATACAGCGGTATTGGATTTCCTAATTTTTAATACCCCGGTAGGCTGGTTTTCATGCTGCCTTCAAGTGCTCATGGTAAGCTCGTACTTGGGATTTTGTATCGCCTGTTTAAAACGCTTTTATAAGGACAGCCAGCAAACAGACCTTATATCACTGTGGTGCCTATTGTTTTCATGTAGACATTAAAGGTACCAATGTACTTTTAACTTGTGTGACCAGTGCAGAGGAGACAAGAAGACTCAAGTGTGTAATTGGGGTTTTAAATTAAAAAAAAAAAAAAAAAGTAAGACAAACTCTCTGACTTTTACCAGCACCCACTGACAAGACTTTCTTGAACCCCCCGTACTGTCAGTACAGACATTAGGCACTTAACCACCCAGTTATAAGGATGTAATTACGATTTTTCCGACAGCACTTGAAAGCAGCACCAGCCTTTGTATCTGCCTACCTTCTACGTTTACAGTGCCAGTCTGCAGGCTCCTTAAAGACACAGGAATGCATTATTTCTAGAGGCTATTCCTGTGGACCATGTGGGTTTTACAGCATCACTATCTTAAGCAGCCACTTGTTTTTGTTTCTTGCATTTTTCCTTCAGATATCTTTGCCTATGACAACAAATGAGGAGATTGTAGCTTTAAATTTGACGTATTTCTTGATGTTTTCATTAATTGATGTCATAAATTTTTGCCAATCAACCACTGGATTGAACAGGCTTATCAATACAGCAAAGCAAACAGCAAAGGATGACAACATCAAGCATATTCAAATTTCTGACTTGAGTTCCGCAAAACACCTACTTGTACTGCGTTTCTCATTGTATTTGAATATATAATCTTTTCTACTTGTCAGCTAACTATTAGCTAATAATTGTTTTAGTATCTTTATGGCATGGTGAATAGCATTTGTATTTCAGATTCAGGTTATTAGCTGTTGTGTTTTTCAGAAAAAAATGAAAAAATGAGGAAAAACGATGAAACGTGAACTCGATCTTTGTATATTTGACTGTATCATAAAGCAAAAAGATTGTGTGTTTATGTACGTTGTTGCTATCGAGGACAGGCACTGTCTAGAACTGCTATCTTTTACACATCCTTACTTACATTTAAGGTGGTCAGTTCAGGACTCTTTTTTTATATATATATGAAAGCATTTTTAAATATATTGACTTTATTTTTCATCCATCCTGTGCAATATGCTGTGTAGAATTATCATTTATTGTCTCTAATCATGCCATAAACAAAGGAACCACCCTTTTTTTGAGACTCAGAGAAAGGGGGGTGGGGAAACTCATGCCAGCTAAATTGTGTCCATTCACTGCCTGTCAGATTGTTGATATAAACTTGTGTACAGAACTTTTTCAAGGAAGGAAATAAATATCAGCTGGAACTGAAACTCTACAACTCCTTTATTGATTCTTTTTGACTCCCATCGTAGGCAAAGGTGACACGTTTGTATGCTTATTAGATTCATAGCAACATTAACAACATTGTGCATTGATTAGCATGATCCTTTAGCAATGCAGTGCAAAAAGAGCACACCATCAAAGCTATTTTTCTTCATTTAAGTAGCTGATACATTTGTTATGGCAACACATATGTAAGCTCAGTACAAAAACGACACTCCATAGCACACCTCACTATATGAATTTGCAACCAAAAGTGGTTATCTTGGAATAATCAACAAGCAAAGGCTGGGAAATTACTAAGTGCTTTGGGGAAATTCACTCCAATTGTGTTGCAATTTACTGCATCCTGACCAATAACCAACTACAAGCAAAAATGATTGTGGGCACTGCGGTGTGAAATGAAAAGGCCATATTTTCTATAGTCCATTTGTTTAGCTGCTAATAAGTGTTTTGCAAACATCTCCATCTAAAAAGAAAGACAGTCTGAGTCTGTGTGTCTCTCAAAGTTTCACATTCAGTGAGTATCGTCCATATCTGCACATCCTTCCTAAGACTTCTTTTGTACACGTCTTCCACACTGAGTGTAAATGGCCCATAGATGGTCTCCCAAGCTTATGGAAAGCTCATCACTGAGCTATGAAAAAAGAAGCACACTTTTATTCCCAGTTACAGTACAATAGGCAGGACTGACTTTGAGAGTTTTATAGCAGGCTTCCCCCCCTCTATAGACTTAGAATGCATGGTCTTGATTCTGTAAAGCCTTTGGGAAGCTTACAATGGCAGTCTGAATCCAAGAAGTAGATGCATTTCTATAGACTCAGACAGAGCAAATCAATAAGATTATTTTAACCCTATCGTGACACATATTTGATAGGTTTTCATGTTAAGCCTCCCCATAAGGCTTAAGTCTACATCATGCATTTAAAATGTATCTCAGTAGGAGAGTGTTGATCTGAGACCTGGGTGTCCCATACTGATGATTACACGGCTGTATGACATAACATGGTTTAGAAATGGTTGCGTCCATATGCAAAATGGAATCCCAACAACTC
This sequence comes from Epinephelus moara, assembly GCF_006386435.1. Lineage (NCBI taxonomy): Eukaryota > Metazoa > Chordata > Actinopteri > Perciformes > Serranidae > Epinephelus > Epinephelus moara. Next base: position 19,024,080 of record NC_065511.1, on the reverse strand, counting down.
CCAATCTGTAACTCATGTGATTTGAGGATCTTCAGAAATGGAAATGGATCTTTACAAGCATACAACATCATAGTAAATAGCAATGGATGCATGGACAGATAGATGTTTGATATGGTGCAAAACAACCACTGTTAAAAGATGCTACATTATTGCCTGCATCCTTTAGTCCATAGTCAACACTCATAGACTCATCTAAAGCCAAGAATCCAACATGACAGGCAAACCCGTGTTGACCAGATGGAGCCTCACAGCAAGGGGCTACCATTAACACATCTGTACATCGCACAGGTACTGTATCAATTCACCTAGGCGCCATATTAAAGAGACTACGACGTGATGACAGTGACCACTTTAACCACCGTCACATGACTAACAGCAATGTTTCAATACTAATGTGCTTCTGGAGAAGCCAATTATGTTCCCTACTTAAGTTTGGCTAATTGCCCAAAATGTATTCCTGCTGAAGAATAAAATGTCGCTCATTTGCAACGTTAATAAATGCTGCACACACACTAGAGTCACTTTGATTGGCTGAGCGATAAGGGACAGCTGTAATAACGGTTGTTCATAGGAGACAATTTCAAAAGGTAAATCTTCTCGGGCTTCATCCCAGCCAAACTGATGCTCTGTTTTATTCTAGCCTGTTGTGCTGTATGCTGGCTGTCTGGTGTTCAGACAGTCATGATTTCCCTTCCCCCTCTCCCAGACAGACCCTTATCGTGGGGGAAGGGCTGGTTTAGCAGCAGTCAGCCAAGGGCCCTCCAGCATGGCTGACAAGCATGTCTGTCTGTCTACGGTATGTGCGTGTCTGCGTGTGTATGTGTGCATGTGTGCATGTGTGTGTGTGATTAAAAATTCTATGCATAAAATTAAGCCACATGACATTGGCATCCTTGCATTAAGACCAGACACTCTGAGCCTAACAACAAATACATCTTTAAAAGAAAAATGTTCATCATCCTCCGTCACACTCAGTAATATAAATCAGCACACTCAAACAATCTTCAGGATGCAGAACCTTCAGTATGTATTTGTTGTGTGCAGCTTCCTTGCAGCAATACTTCACCACTACTCTATTCTATTGCATAATAGCTTAATTAGTTGTGTGAAATTACAGGTGCCATAGCTGTTACTGTAGTTAACCACGCGGAGCCATTATGGTATAAACACCAGTGGTTATTCCAGTTCACAGAGCTATGCATTTTTTAATGTTGTAATTGGATGCAAAATTACATTAAGATAGCAGACTTTATGCATGTCCTTTTATAATAAAAAAAATATAATAATTGCTATGTAATGTATGTAGCAAGCCATTTCAGTTGCACATTGTTGCATATGTGTGCATTTAAATGAGCACTCTTGTTAAATTAGTTTAATTGCCTGTGTGTAATAAGTAGGTAAGCAGTATGTATTTCATAAAAAAATCAACGTCAAAATCAGGCTCACTTTACTCGCCATATACAGTGTTATGCACAGGAATCAGCGTTGGTGTCGTGAGATCTGTTTCACAGCCATAGGATGACAGGAAAGGAGGTAAAGATGAGCAAGTGCCACCCACATAACAAACAGCACATGTAACTGTAGCTATGTGCAAAAAGCAGCCTGCACTTGTAGAGGAAATACAGTGAGTGTGCACCAGTGCATAAGTGATTTTATGAAGCTGCTACTGTACGGCTAAGCCCTTGCAGCGTCGCAGCAATATGCAGATACATGCATTTTATCAGAGCTTAATTGGCTGTGTGTAACGACTGACTTTACACTGAATGTAAACACCGTCTTCCTTTCAGCTGGTAGTCATATGCATTTTGTAATACCCACTGTACATTACTTTATTTCTTAACACTCTGATGATAAATATGTATCATGCGAGGAGATAATATCTGCAGCCTGTGGTATAATATTGCAAATTTCCTAACAGCTCCAGCACTCGTGTGTGCGTGTATATGTGTGTGTGTGTGTGTGTGTTAAACTCCTCTAAGCTGTATGTAGCCTGTTCAGTGTGCAGTCTCATGCCTGGCTCAGCTGACTCCGCAGTGGGAGATATGCATGCAGCAGCCAGGGCAGAGCAGAGCGGAGCAGAACGGGCTGACTGCTGGAGTCAGTGGCCCAGTAAAACCACAGCAGGGAGGATAAGAGCTCCGCTGGAGGGGGGGTGAGAGAGGCATGACTGTATCTCTATGTCTGCCTGTCTGTATGTGCAACTGTTCTAAGCTCAGCCCAGAGGGGATGGATGGTGTAGTGGTGGTGGTGAGGTGTGACTATCTCTCCCCTCTCTCTGTATTTTTTAAAAACTTATTTCTCTGTTTTATTTTCTGTACCAACACCATGTGTTTCTGTTGTTTTCAATTCACACCGTAGCACTGCTTGTTCATTATTTATTTCTATCTGTCTGGCATATGAATGGAGGACACAGTGGTGGTGTCTGTTATCTTTTTAGCTTTCCTCGTCTGGCTCTGTATCTGAGACGCTCCCGTAGGCTTGCAACCACACAAACAGAATCATCACGCAAACTGCAACTCGCAGACAAGTTCCTGTTTGTTTTTCTGGTTTGTTTTCAGGACCCCGGTAGTCGTGGGTGAGAGTGCCACTTCCTGTGTGTCTGCCAAGAGATGGGAGAACTACCTGTCCGTCTGTTGAAGGAAGTGCTGTATAACAGGCAGGACCACACAGACTACATTTTTTATTCACCTTCCTGGTGACGTGTGTTTAATGACTGCCATTGCGCCTATTTACATATGTGTGTGTGTGCTGTCTGTGTGGTTGATTTCATTCTGTGGGGCATGAAAATATTACAATCGGGACAAAAAAGGAAGACATACGACTGGGAAAGGGGAGACACAGGTATGACTTCCTCTCTGTCTTTTCTCTGTTGTCTACTCCCACTCCCCCGCCGCCTCCCCTCTTAACACACACACACTAACAGACAGAACACCACCTCCACTGCCGCCACTGACTCCAACACCACTCGCATCTTGTTTTACTTTCCCTTCTTGAGTTACTATACAGCTGGGAATGATCCACGGTGCTTTATCTAGAAAACACTGATGCATATAAAAGTAGTTTAACCACATGTGTGCAGAACTCTGACAGAAATTCTGTCTCAGATTTTGACTCAAGAGCCTTATTTATGGCCCTTATCTTAAAATGTAGCTCAGTTTATGCTTGCAATTAGCAGCAGGTGTAATAATAATAATAGACTGGACTGGTTAAAATTAGAAGCAAATAACACAACACCAGGTTATAAAACAACCAAATTTTCATGCATCTTTTTAAACATTTGATGCAGTTATGCATAATTAAATGAAGAGAGTACAGTTAAGTAATTTGATAATGTTATTAACTGACAGAATATTCCCCTAACATTTAAAATCATAAAAGAAGTACAAGTTGAAGCCATTTTTAAACCCCACAAGGCTGCTTTGACTCCAAATTAGCTTTTCAGTTTAAAAGCTTTGACATTGTTGCAGCCTTGTCAGCATTCATATTTGCGTGCCACTCTGTGCATCACAAAACAAAGAGACCTTTCTTTTTTCCTTTTGTCTCTTCCTTTGTTCCCCTGCTGCTGCTGGCCAGACACAATGGTAGTCTCCAGGCGGTGCATCCAGGAAAGTTTTTGTCTTCCATTTCTATATGTACACATGACACACATGACAAAGAAAAGGACAAGAAGAGACAGAATAAATAAAGAAATGATGCAGCACAGAGTGTGGCAGGTTTGAGTGTTACTTTTAGTGGCCAGTGGAATAAGAGAAGAGAGACAGAGAGAGAGTTATCAAAGGGGGGGACCTGCAGGATGTGGCAAACAAAGAGGCGTGAGCGAGTAAACACAGTGTTATAAATAAAAATGAATCCAATAAAGTAAATCAATGTTTTATGATAGGGAGACAGATAGATTGGGTGCTTGGTTGATGTGGGGAAAGTAAACTGATCAAGTGAAGTTGGTGAGCTTAAATAAATAAATAAATAAATCGAATCTGAAAGCAAACAATTAAGCACCGCGCTCCCTCTGAATCAGTCGTATCCACAGTCCGTCTATACTGTTGTGTGTGCATAGTTGTTTGACTTTGAGAGGGCGGGACTCTTTGGAGAGCGAAATGAACTAGGCGCGGCCAAAAGGAGCCCCATCCATCTATCACACGTGTAGACAAAGGGGGACTCCACAACACAAAGCTAGATGTGCCCTCTCAAACTTTTTCCACGACGCACGGCGACGCGCGCAGAGCAAACCGCCCCCAGGTGAGTTGTCTTCTGCCTTTGCTTGCACTCCGGGAGTGATTTTCGAATTTATTTCCAGTTAAAAGTTGCTGCTGGTAGTTGGTGCGTCAGCGCTCAAACTTGAGCACAAAGCAGGAGAGAGAGGGAGAGAGACATAGAGACTGAGAGGCAGCGAGGAGAGAGGGAGCGAGAGGAGCGGTCCCCTTTTCCTTTGTCTGATGCGGGGCGCTTTGAGGAGAGAACTTGAGGGGATGCTCAGGCACGCATCTTCATAACGCGCAATAATGCTCAACATATGATACTTAGAATGAATTGTCAGCGAGCCTTAGTGGAGGTGAGATGGAGTTTGTGCTGCTGCCCGTGTTTTTGTCTCTTGGGGATGTTGCGACGCACAAGACAAAGCAACTGCCTGTCAGAAGTTTGCGGAGAGAAGGACATTTTACGCATGCTGGAAAAATGACAAAGTGACAAGTATTACTTCCTAAATAGTTGTAAATAGTTCCCTCCACTGTGCTGTAGTTTTCTGACAGAGGTGTTCGTGGTTTTTGCGAAGTTGCCAGTGCACTGTGGGAATTCAGAACAATGCAATCAGGTGTAAAGTCTCTAAGAAACAAAACAGTGGCACAGAATTAAACTTGTTGCACGAATGGGGAATAATGCTTGGAGGCAAAAAGATGGATACAAAGTCGGTGCGTTTCGAAAATCACTGAGATACTTGTTATAGTTTATTGGAAACAGAGCAACAGGTATAAGTCGTTGCAGCTTCTTTGTTACAGTAAAGGCTCCTTTGTTCTCAGTCCATACAAAGAAAACCAGCAGAAAGGAGCGCAAATCCACAAGGAAACAACTTTCTTGAACGCTTAAAATGATTTTCACGGGATAAGAAATATTTTGATTTTTGTTGCTTAATCACCAAAGTGTAGAAAAATCTTTTATTCCTTTTTTTTCTTTTAAATATATACAACCCCGCCGGAGCACTGCAAGATAAACAGTTACAAACTTGAGGTTTATTTCAGAGTTTCACATTGATTTTTATCATGTGTCTAAAACATTATAAATGTACTTTACATGATTTTTAAAAAGTTTGTTCATCTTGTGAAGGTGTGGCCAAACAACTTGTTTGAATTTGCTGCATTCCATTGTATAGTAGCCCTACCCTTAAACGTTTTATTAGGCAACAAAGAAGACAGTTTGCACTCAGGGATGTGTTTGTTACGTGAAATAAAATTAGTTTAGCATTCTGTGAAACATTTAGTTTTGGATATGTTTGTTTTTCCCACTTTTTCCAACTCATTTAAAACTCATGCAGCTCATACCAACTTTTCCACAGCTTCACAAAATAACACCTAAAGTCTTACTTAGTTAAATATCATTTCTCATATAATGTATTGTTTATTTTATTCTACTATTTTAAGCAATGGGCAAAATTGTTGCACTTACATTATGTTTTAACCACATTCTTTTTTTCTTGATTTCTCTGGGATCTGTCCCTAGGTGGATTTGAACACCAGATTAACCAGCAAAGCGTCTCTCCTGTTGGAGGTTAAGGAAAGAAAAAATATGTGGAAATCACATGGAAGATGTACACAGTCACCTATCAAGCGGCTTTTAAGACGCAGAGGAGGATTAAGAGACTGTGCAGTTTTTTTTTTCTTTTGGAGAAGGTGAAGTCTCATCTCATAAGGATTTAAACTTCAACAGCAGCAGTAGTGCCAGGCGGGATGCATTTTAGGCACACTTGGAAATCTGAAACTCATGGAGACACTTTGAGGATTATAAAAATGTGCAGTGTGCCTCTCTCCACAAGACAACGTCCCCTGCAGCCCCAAAGTCGCTGGGATAGCAGGATATTGCATTTGTGATCCTCCTCGGCCCTCGGCATGGGTAGGTGATATTACTTTGTATTGGGATGTTGCCCTTGTTCAACCCCTTGTTTGCAGGCCTGTCTGGCTTACTTGGAAGCAAAAGTCACCAGCAGCACCCCCCACACCCCTCCATTTATTTCCCAGTATCACTTGAATCTCAACAGAGGCTGTGTTGCCCCAATATGTGGCTATTTATGGCACACTTGAGTTGATTCCAGTGCAAGCAAAATTCAAGATACATTTACTAAAAATACATTTTGAGCTACATCTTTAAAAAGAATCAACACTCTGGAGCATTCTCAAACAACTTCCTCTCCAACCTGTGGTAGTTTAGAGACACCATAACGTGATTATACCATTTACAGGCCATCATGTCAGTCACTTGTCACTGCTCCCTGAGATGAAGTCAATAAAAGCAGTTTGCATGACAAATTGGGATTTAAAAAAAAAAGTTTAGATACAGAAACTTTGCCACAGCCTGGGGGGTTTGTAAATGGACGACACAACTCTCAGGGTTGACTTTTCACACTTGAAGACAGTTGGCAACACACTTAGCCAATAAAGTGCCTCGGGTGCCTCATGAGCATGAACAAGTTTCAGAGTTTGTGGCGCCACATGACCACTGGCCTATTCCCTGCACATGCATAGTAGAATAATTAAATAATTTGATAGGGACAACTTATGACAATTTTTTCTTGGTATACACCCCTACTACATAAACCTTTGTCTTTTAATTAATGACAAGATTCAGTACATTTTCTTGACCGATCTGATGTTGTGTGCAACTTCACTGTGACATATTATGCAAAGTTTCTGTTTCAGCAGACTTGACACATGTGGTGCAGTCTGTTCGGCCTCTTCTTTTGCTCTTAATCAGTCCTTATGTTACATTTGCTTTGAGTTGTTGTGTGATGTAGATGTGTACAGCAGTTGCATTAATTGCCTGTTTCCTCAAAGTCCTTATTTCACCAGGGAGTTGTGGCTTTTAAACTGATTTATTTGTATTATGGCTGTTTTTATGCAGCAGTTAATATAGGCCAAGCTTGTTATAAATTTAGGAAATAAAGTCAGAAGAAGAGCAGGGAGCCCTCTTAACCTGTGCTTCCTATATGTGAGTGTGAGTCTCACTCCTTATCAGTGATGTCATTGAGAGCCAATGGGAGCGCGCGGTGGTACTCGTCGGCATCCAAGCTCCTCCCTCCGGCCTCTGTGCATGGCAGTCCACATGGTTCTGCAGCATCACATTTTCACCATGCTGCTGCTCTGCTGCAGGGAGAGGCAGATATACAGAGATGTTGCTCTTGGCTGTGTGCGCTGATGTTAATCTAGCATGTCCGCTCAGAAATGGCTTGTTTATCACTGTAAGCATGTGCAAGGAAACGACGTGGGGAGTGAGGAGAGATGACATCTTTTTTTTTTTTGGTTTACATTAATGGTTTGCCAAAAAATACATAAACACTTGTAACACTGGATTAAAGAGAATGTAAGGAAACAACGCACAGGCCGATGAAGATGAATGATCAAAGCTCAGCCAAGTAAAAGATTCTCTTTTTTTATGGGGCAGTAAATTAACACATGATTTCATAGGCTGAATTATAGAAAATAAATCCTAAAAGACTACCTTAATTCAGCCCAAAACAAGTCAAGGAAAAGAATGTAAGGATACTTTTATCTTAACGGCAATTAAGCCACACTTGTTAACCGTAAAGCTTTAAGACTCGGGGAGGAAAAACAGCGTTCAGCCACCTCCTGCTGCTCTTGCGGAACAGGCTGAGGTCGCAGTCTGGATCAGTGGGAATGTGGGTCAGTCAACGCTGTGACACACAGGTGGAACAGATGTAGGTCAGTGGTGGAGTATGGGTGCTGATGAGTCATGCATATACAGGAAGCAGGGACAGGGGATGCAGGAAAGAGAGGGAGAGAGTGCAGTGCGTCTCATCTTGACCTCATCCTTGACTTAAGTTCTGCTTGAGCAACTCTTGGATTTCCGACTGCAAGCGTGGAAGCTTTATATAAGATTTATACACGTGTGGCCTTTTCATTTAACGTATAAGTCGATGCAGCACTCTTTAAATTGAGTCCTGCTTGTAACATTTGGCGCTCCCCAAATACCCTGCCCTACCATTTACCTATGCTACTGTGGATTACAAGTGTGTACATTCAATCCAGTACCCAGTTAATGAACTTGCAAGTAAAACAGAAACATCAGCTTTAGCATAACTAATCATTGTGACAGGCCCAGCGCTGAGCTCTTAATAGGCATTGCGCAGGCATGGTTTCTGCTACAATACAGCATGCACCACTGTGTGTAGCTTAATTACATTGCTTATCTGTAATGCTATTATCAAGTACAGTGCAGTTTTCATAACATTTGCCATTCGCTGGACGCTTTATGAGAGAATACTTTTTTTTTTGTTGTGCAGACATCCCAGTGGGAGTTGAGCCACTAAACCTAATCCAGAGTTACATGGGACAACATTTGCACAGCAATCTGTGGCATCTTCCAGCTCTGAAGTCTCAATATCCCTCTAAGCTGGAATGCTCATTAAAACGGGCAATGGTTTCACACCATCTCTTTCTCTGCAGCATATGCACAACTAAATCTGTGTCACCATAATCTCTCATCCCATCTGTATTTGCTATTACACTAATATAAAGTACTTTATTCTTTTTTTTCCCCCTGGTGAAGTCTGATTAGGAACACAAAACATATTACAGTGTTGGGGCAAAGTGGCATATTAACACCAATGCTACACATGTCAGTGGGCTCTAGTCGCTATTATTCTTTTCTAGATATGTTTCTGTGATGCATGGCATGTTCGTGAGCTGGCCTGATGTTTGGCAAAGTGCATTAGACTAGAATACAACATTAGGCCTAGAATAACTAATCACTACTGTAAGCCTAATTCTCTCAGACATCCTGTGGTCAGCCTCAGGAAAGCTATCAGGGTTAGTTTTACCACTCATTGCATGTAGCTTGTGGGCATTACATATGATACATTTATGTGCAGTAGTTTTTCTGGGTCATCAAGCAACAAAATGACAACAAATACCAGTTAAGGTCTAATCTGTTTTTGCAGCGTTTGGTACTTGTTACACTGCTGACCCATTACTGTTTATTGTGCTTTAGTGAATTTGCACTCTGAAATGTGATGTTTGATGCTCTGATACAAAGACAGATGGACAAATAAATTTGGAGCTGGATCTTGAAAAGTGGAACAGCAGCTCAAACAGATTTTGTATGTGTTATGTGCTTTGAGAAAAAAAAAAGATAAAAAAAAAAGAGAGAGAAATTAATAAAGATGTGTACTCAAAAGTGACTGCGGTAATAATACTGTTTAATTTCCCCCAACAGCTGAATTTAGGTTTATGCTCCCTTTGTGCATATCATATCAGCGAGCTTTACAGTACAGTACAGTAAATTACAGTGCAGTAAAACATTAGGCCCCACCATTACTAATCATGACGACAGCCCTAATTCTCCGAGCTACAGGCATTCTGTGGTCATCCTGTTGCAAACTATCAGAGCTTAGTTTTACCACTCAGTGCCTGTAGCCGCGAGATAAGTTAACGTGCTCCGCTGGCATGCTAATACATACCCGCACTGGGGGGAACGGGAATAAATTATTTCTTTATGACTGCGCACAAGGCAGAGCGTTTGAAGGAGGGGAGGAGGCGGGGGGGGATAGAGAGGGAACATAGGGAGATGAAGCAAGGAAAAGAAGACATGGGGTAAATGATGGGCAGGAAACAAAAGGAGGGATGAGAGGGAAGTGGGAACGAAAGAGGAAAAGGACAAGACTGATAGTAAGCTTTACAGTATCTCTCATTCTCTCACCATGATGGAGTGGGTTAGTCATTTCATTTCTGAGTGGTACTGAATTTATAGAAAACACGGTCCTCCAGAGCTTCCTTATTCTTACAGCCAGTAAAAATAGTAGCTGAAAAGCTTTTTTTCCCAGATAGATAACATTTGAATGAGCTTATGAACAACACAAGGTTTGCTACAGCCAATAATAGCAACCATTCAGCCTGCATCCACCACTGTTTGACCTTTTTGAGGGATTTTGTCCCAGTTTGAAATATCCAAATCACGCATTGAGAAATAGCCGGCGGATAATGTTAAATAATGGCGCAATAGCTGAAACCCAACTAAAAACATTGTTAGTGCTTTTAGTGCGGCGAGGCAACGATTTAGATCTCCGAGGGAAAATGAGGACAGGACTTTGTCATGTGGGTTGCTATTTACTTACGTTACGTTTGGGTTTAAATGTTAATGTCTTGCTTTTGCGCCGCAATGTGTGCTTACACTTTTCCGCCCGCTGCACATTCGCCCTCTGGGATGTTAGTGAAGTCAAAACCGAAGGGCAGACAATAGCACGACAAATCAGTCGGAAAACCCATAAAGGTAAGCGCCAAATCAAAATTCACTGGATGGGAGCTCACATGTTGTGTTGCGCAGCAGGTCTAACTGCTTGTGAAGATATTGCTTTCTTCTCCTCCCTGGCCCAGGTGTAGATACATAGGGACACAATTTCCAATAAGAGCTTTAGCCAGTTGTCTGTCTATTACAGGTCAACTTATTACCTCCATAAATGCACAGCATGTTGCTGTCTGGGGATGGACTGATAATCCCTCTAAAGACTGGGGTTTTATCAAAGCTAAATCTGCTCCTCACACAAACACACACACTCACACACACACACACACAAGGAGAGCCATGCATCAGGAATACCCACATAGGAACACAGTGAGCAAGTACACACAGACACACATATGAAGATGCCTGGCAGACAGACAGACAGACACACGCATGTAAAGACCAGGATTTTATCACAGACAAATCTGTTATTGTCTGGCAGTTAGGAGATTAAGAAGCAGCCATTTTATTGACACAAACATACACACACCCTGTGTCATTAGAGGATGAACACTGGCTTGCATACTGAGGGCGCAGTGCTGTTAAGTGATACCAGTGCTGCTCAGCTTTACTACTGTGATTCACTGTGGTTTAATACTGTGATAAAGACATCATTTTGGTGACAGCTTTTATTGTGGGCACTTACTTCTGTTGTGGCATCACACTTTTAATAACTCTCCTTTCACTCACAGATTGTATAGGTGGCAGTCTCGTTGTTTTGTTCGCCCATAATGGCTATTTTTATCCACGCTAGCTACCAATTCTTTTTTTGCACTGCTTTAGTCCTGCATAGAAGCATAAGAAGTTGTTTTTAAAGCCTGAACTCAACTGCCCCTGTTGCGTTTTATGCCAGAAACCACTGGCACCAAACTTTCTACCACACTCCCCTGCTCCAGTTGCCTTCACTTTCCATCAGCGATTTCTGAATGCTGTGTAACAGAATCTGTAAAAAGGTTTCCATACACCCGTTTGCCAAATAGCAATTTGGTTAATGTGCGGCAAACAGTTCAGAACATCGACTTAGAATATGGTCATGCTTGTGCCTGTGCCTGTGCCCCCTCACAAGCTCAGTTTTTGTGAGGTTTTCCAAAGATCTCAAAGAATCCATTTGAATTGATTTAGTCTGTTCAGACACTGTATGCACAAGTCCGATCTCAGATGCAAGGCCTTTTTTTGTTTCTTTAGTCTTCAGCGGACGAATTCGGATAAATCGGAAATAGTTTTTCCTGAATGTTTGCCATGTTTACCAGTTTGAAAAACAGAAGCAAGGAAGGTTCATGCTTTTGTGTCTTCATAAAGGAAAGAACTCTCGCGCCTAATTGAAATGAAATGTGTCTCAAAGCTAATTGATGTGTGCTGGTGTCAGACCACAATGAGCAAAGAGAAGCTATAGAGAGCAAAGTTGCCATTAATGGAGACCTAACCTGACCATCACCTTGGACGAGAAAAGACCCGTCATTAACGAATGGTTGGACTGTCAAGTCTTGTGTGGGAGTACATGACCTGGCTATGTCACTGCTTTTCTCCATAAGCAGTTATCCCTCTGACCCTTATGTTGCAAAAACAAACATGTTTGAGCACAGACTACGATCTGTCAAGACTCCCACAGTAGGAGGATTAGGATAGCTGCCCGTAGCTCTTGGCTTGTTGTGTATGGTTGATCCCCCCGCCTGCCCCACACTAAAACTTGTGGCTCTGCTCCTTTCTTCTCCACTGATGCAGGTGTGTGGGAGGTGGTGTAGCCGATGACGGCTCTGGCATCACATAGGGGCTGCGTCTAGGGTGAATTCCCTGCTGTGGTGTCATGCCCACCACCTACATGGGCGCTACCCTTTGGACTGTGTCGTTGCTAATTGTTGTGAGTTCTTGGACTGTTCTTGGGGGCTGCCTCCATCATATCCTGACTAATACTGCTGTGGACGTTGCATCTCCTTTGCTATGTGTTTGAAGTGGCACTGAAGTTGCATAGCAGGAGCTGTCCTTGACTGTCCTGGGCAGCTTACTTTTGCATCCAGACTTTTAGGCCTCATTTACACCAAAAGATGTGATGCGTTCACGTAGCGCTCGCGAAGTGGTCCACAAGCGTAGCGGCAGCACAAGTGTATTCACACCAAAACCGCTTGGAGAATTAATATTTAGCACTACAAATGGATAAGTACATGAAACATGTGCCTGTCAGGTCTCGCTTGGTCAAGGGGGAGATGTCTACGGTGGCTGAGAGAGGTCACAACACACGCAAACACGTGTTTTTTGTTGAATACAAAAAATCGGTGTCTCTTCTATTTTCGAGTTTGCTTGCGAAAGCAGCGCTACTCGAGCAACGCGTAGAACGGATGCGGTGTGAATGCTCGAGTAAACAGCGACCGTTCGCGAGCGCTAAGCGAACGTATCGCTTGCGGTGTAAATGAGGCCTTATACTCCAACAATTTTTCCATTCTAACTCAAACTAGTGCAGCTAATTTTTCCAGGTTATGTATACAAGCTGAGATGAGACAAGACAGTAGAGGGGCTGCTTTTATCCTCTTTCTACTTGTAAACAAATCGATAGTAATGTTGTGTCATCCTCTCCACATTTCTGGCAGCCACAAAGTAATGTTTCTCCGCAACATATAGCAACCTGCCTTAACTGTCAGACACAACCCAGTTAAGCACGAAACTAAAGTGTCTGCCAGCCGCAGTCAGTAAACTGAGAGGGAAATTAAAGCCTTCCAGTTCTGTTTGAAGCCGACTTCCTCTGATTTCCAGAGAACGTGTACTATTTTGACAGTAATTATTTAAAATATTTACTTTGCAAAACAAAAAAAGATCACAGCGAAATAGCAAATATTTCATAAAGGGATAAAAGCACAGGAGAGTGACTGAGAATTTACAGTGATGTAAAACCATAAGGGGATGCAATAAATGAGCACAAACTCCAATCCTGCTGCCCTGGAAGTGTCACTTTGGAAATGTTTTTCCATCTCTCCCCTTCTTTTTTTAGATGATACAATACAATGCCATATTTTTGCTATCACTTATTTAATTATATCAAGCAGAGTGAATTCATTATCCCTCGAACAGCTTGGAAAACTAAATGCAAAAACATGTCTTTAAAGTTGATGTGGCACTGACCCACTAGTATAATGCTAATCCGTGGTAATGTGGCTATTTGAGGGCTTAGAGCTGTTTTTCTGGAGGTATTGCAATGAGCTGTAATCTTGTTCAGATATAGCTGTCAGATTATAGTGGGGTGACATATCAGTATTAAACAGGAAGCATTTTGACATGAATACCTGCAATGTTTTCTTGTATGTATTCATGTGATGCTGTGCACTATAGGCTTGCCGCGGTTGGGACAGTGATAGTTGAACAAGGTAATCCAAAATCTGATCTCATGTCATATCTTTTTTTTTTTTGCAATACACCTTGTCAGAACTGTGTACTATGGTTGACTAGTGCTGAACCAGATCTGTTTTGATGGAGATATCTTTTAGCCTAGCTGGATATGGTGTGATAAATCAGATTATGTCCTGTAACACTAGCTGAGATATCAGACTTTAAACTGTCCCAGCCTCTGCCTTTGTGGGTATAACACACCCTTTACTTCCTTTGTGTGTACTTACAAACAACTCTGCATTCGGAAATATGACATTTTTTAATACCGATATTACAGCGTGGGATGAAGATCTCTGCATCCTCTGGCTCGTTGCTGTATCTGTCCCTTGGGGAGATAACTGATCACATGAAGAGGCAGCCAGTGATAGCGGCCTGACAACACCCAGACCGAGACAACGTGTCTACTGGACCAGGATTTGTTTGAATGTGTTCAAAGGTGTTGCTTTGTAGTCTCACATAGCCGGACCGATCTCATGCTGGGCCAGCGCTGGAGAAAGGTCTGGCTCTGGGTTATTTGTATATCTTTAAACCAATCACAACTATCTCAGGCCAGGATGGAACGACGGCGCCCATGCAAAATAGTGTCGGAAGGGAACTTGTTGTGATTGAACATGGAGAGGTGAGCCCTGGTATTAAAATGGCTGTTCCCTGCAAAAGACAATGCCACATGAAACATTAAAAGATGTTTTAATGTGCAGGTTGCTAGTTCGGAGGTTGTCGTTCATGTTTCTCATATGCTACTAAAACAAAGTGTGGAGATCTGTGTGAGGTCTGGTTATGTGAGACTAAATTCACATAGTGACGGGGATTTTGAAAACGGTAACAAGTGGCCAGTGACAGGCTTATATCATGGATGCATTGTAAGATCTGGAAACCGGACTCCAAGATGGCGCCCAATAAGTCCAATGAGAATTGCTTGCCTGATGCAAATGGCAAAAAAGTTTCTAGCTTCCGGGTTTCCTGCAGGGACATATGGCCCAATGAAAAGGTGCAGTAGTGTTTCTTCCGTTTGCTCTGTCACAAGTTCCCACTCGGCTTGTAGACTTTTTATTGTGATGATGTCACACATTTTTAAAATTGCTTTTCTCTGCTTGAGTAAAGTTTTAATAATATAAAACCTCCATGGATCAAAAATTCATAATACAGAGAGTCATAATTGACCTTGCAGTTCAAGGCGTCCCATCAACTGTTTTAGAGATGTCTTTTTACATAATGGTGGTCTATGTGGAAAATGCTTTTTTGGGCTTAAAGGGATAGTGCACCCAAAAATGAAAATTCACCTGTTATCTACTCACCCATATGCCGATGGAGGCTCAGGTGAAGTTTTAGAGTCCTCACAACACTTCTGGAGATCCAAGGGGAGAGGAGGTAGCAACACAACTCCACCTATTGGAGGCTTATGGCGCCCGGATTCAAACGTCCAAAAAACACATAATTGAGACCACAAAATATCTCCAGCGTGGTGCCCAGAGAGGCAGTTAGAGCTACAGGCTACAATGAGGCTAAAAACAGAGTTCAAATGACGTTTTTCCAAACAACTTTTTATGTCGGGGCTTCAGGACACTTGGATCACTACGGACGAGCAGTATGGAGATATTTTGTGGTTTCAATTATGTGTTTTTAGACGTTTGAATCCGGGCGCCGTCAGCCTCCATTAGGTGGAGTTGTGTTGCTACCTCCTCTCCCCTTGGATCTCTGCAAGGGATGTGAGGACTCTAAAACTTCACCAGAGCCTCCATCGGCATATGGGTGAGTAGATAATGGGTGAATTTTCATTTTTGGGTGCACTATCACTTTAAGGGGATTTTTTGCTGCAATACCATGATTGGCCACTAGGAAAAATTGGGAGCAAGAATAAGCAAAGTTCCTGGGGGCATGATTTATATTCACAGTCTACATCCTGCAATCCAGATTAGCTGGTTTAAAACCTCAGTCTGAGACTCTTGTTTTGTGACCTCTTGATATGGACGCTGGCCGATCCTAACCTCCTTCTCTTTTCAGTTCCTCATTTTGCTAACATCATGATGATGTAACAGCATACCGTAAAATGACTCAAACTTTATCAGTGATTACATCACTCTTCTTTTCAAAATCTGCATCAGACATCATCCGTGTCTGGGAATCTTCATATACAGGCGTGCCATTTATAACCACGTGATGGTAAATGTAAAAAAAGTTGTGTTTCCTGGAGGCAGATTATGCCTCAGACTATGAAAGCCTTCCCGTTAAGAGTATCTGCACTGACACGATTTTCCAGTCCAGTGCGATGCATAATCTGAGTGCCTGGAAATGGGCTGAATAAGCCCAAGTAAATGCCCCGCTTTCAATAATGTAGCAGTTCCAGCCTGTATGCTGAATACGGCTGGATACGGGCCTAATTTTTTATAAATCATGGCAAAACACAGTGAAGTTGGTGTTTGAATTTAATTTTAGAGCACTTCAAATTAATGTATAATATATACACATACATATATGCATGTACTGTAATTGTTATTTTCACCTACAGTAATCCTTCGCTTATTCGTCCCATTTGTACAAGGTTAAAAATCCAGATTGCAATTTAAAGCCAAGGCTTTTTATAGACAATATAAAAGATCCAGCAGAGAATAAAGGCTGACATATTTCTTTTTAGGTCTTTTCATATGAGGTCAATGCATAATCTCTGGTGGGAATGTGGCTGAATAAGGCCAAGTCATGCCCTGCTCTTGTTATTATGCATCTAATTATTATGCATCAGCCGTTAGCTATTCTGTCGTGTGCTGCGTTGCCAGTGCTGGTTCACAAGGTCAAATTCATGGTACTTGTAAATGTCCTTGCTGAATAGAAGAGATTCTGACTCAAACTGTGTGTACTGTATGTGTGTGTGTGACTCACTGACAATTTTGGGCATTGAAATTACCACACAAACACACACACATGCATACCCAGCCCACACACAGTGTTTGGTAGGCTATAGCCTGTGGCAATGTTCACAACACCTCAACATTAAGCCACTGCTCTTATTAAGAGTAACCAACCAGTGCTGAATCACAGTGGACACAGTTTCCCGTCCCGACAAGGTCAAGGCGTCATCTTCAGCGGAGAAATGAGCTGAGTAAGCATGAGTCATGCTTTCAATTATGCATTAGCCCGTTAGCCTGCACTCTCTGACAGACAGGCAGTGTTAGCTTTCAGATAGCTGTGAGAGGGTAGACTTACAAGTGACCCTGCAATCAGTCAGCATGTTATCCTCGCTCGGACACCAGAAAACGAAGAGTATTGTACGAACACGTACTGTCTGCTTAATCATTACCCATCATACTAATTTACGTCTTAAATGGACGCCTCTCATGTAACTGCTGCAGCTATGTTACGTTCAGGCTAATAACTTGTTAACAGGACTAATTTGCTCTCCTTCTAAATTGAAGTGGCCCCATGTAAACACCTTAATTGGCCTACAGGGAATTAAGAATGTTCACATGCAACTCAATTGTCCATTAATATGACTCATTTACTTTTATTCCAAATTACCTGCCTGCACATCACCACCTCAGGCAGCCTGGAGGAACCTGACCGGCCTCACTCTGGCTCAAATTAAATTCAGATTAATTTGAATATTCTTTCTCATGCAAAGTTAATCCCTGTGCACCAAGTCAGACTACTTTGCAGTTGGGTTGGGTAGATAATCCACTTCCAGCCTCGACAGTATGCATATGTGTGAGTGTGCAAGTGTTTAATGTGCATCAGTGGTTTCTGTGTTCATTTGTGAGCCTCTCTTTTTCCTGTTGTTTGTTGTTTGTGTGTGTGTGTGTGTGTGTTTCTCTGCGCTGCTGCTGTTGTTTGTATTCACAGATAGACAGAAGCTGCTTTACCAGCGACTAAGTACGCTCTCTGATGTCCTCAGCTGTGTGTGGTAATGAGAGCTGCTGACACAGTGAGCTGTGGCCACTCAGACACAGATATTCATGAAAGCATGCACGCACAAGGTCGCTTGCAGAAAGGTGTTTCAGCACCCTCCTCCTCCATTTTACCCCAGTTCTTACTATCTGTTTGTTAATTTCTTCCATCTTTCTTTTCCCCTCGCCTTCCTCTCCTCTCTGCCTATCTATCTCCTCCTCTGACTTAATTTTTCTGTCTGCTTTCCGCTATCACATGCTCGCACAGTGAGATGCTGTTGTGCCACGGTAGACAGTGAGAGCACCGAGCCAGCCTCCTCCTCAGTTCACCGACAGTTCACTCGGCTCCACGCTGACAGAAATGATGCTAGACAGAAATGCAAATTTGACAATGACAAGCAACCGTGGCCGCCACAAATGTTAACATTACTCCTCAAAAAACTTCAGGTACCAATTTGCATTCACTTGAAAGGGCAACTCCAGACTTTTAGACAAGGGTCTGTATTATTCTTGTCTCAGAGGAACTCGGTATCTGGTAGTCTGGTAGACTGATAGTACGCTGTCATTTTCGCTGACTCAACTGTCCCACAAGCTTCCAAAGGGATCTAAAAATAAAGTCAGACCTTGCAAAAACATCTCATTTGATGAAAATATCACGCTAAGTGGCTTCATCAGAGTGCATTCTGGGACGTACAGTCTCAGCAGAAGTTAGAGTTGTCCCTTTGTAATGTCCTTGTAAGAACTCTATTAATCCAACAAAGTTGACTGTTTGCTGCAGGCATCTTTTACAGTGTGGATGGCTGGTAATCTGGTTGGCTGACAGGCTGGTTTACAGTCTGTTTCACAGTCTCAAGCTAAAAGAGAGTGTGGAGGAAAGACAAGTTGTCCTTGTCATGTGGAGTATTTCTTTTCTCTGTTGGACTGTGCCCTTGCAAGCATGTACGAATCCCTGCTGAGTTATGCACTCTCTATCAGTCTGTGTGTATGTCTCTCTCATCATCTCGAGCTCTCACTCATGCACCCTACTTGCGCTACCTTCTCTGTCACTTTTTCTCTTTTTCTCTCCCCTCTAGTTACACTTTGACTTTCTTCCCTCCTGCCTCTCTCTCTGTTTTTCTCCCTCTTTGTTTCATGCTGGTATGCATTGCTGTCTTTCAGTATTTGCAAGTTTCCTTACGCCAATGCGGCCCGCCTGTCACAGTTGGGATGCCTGTCTGTCTTTTTCTCTCTCCTTCACTATATATCTTGATCTCTGGCTGCCTTTCTGGCTGGCTGCGTGTCTGTTTCTATTCCTCTGTCTCTCTTTGCGTTTCTGGCTGTGTGTCTCTGTCTGCCTCTTCCTCCCACTCTCTACCTCTCTCTGTCTGCATTACCGCATTAAAGATGCTCAAATGTCTTCTTACCACTGATGTTTTTTTTATTCCTGTTTTTCTCTCTTTCTGGTTCCTTACGTGAGATGCTACAGTTCTCTATGTCCATAATGGCTTGTTGATCAGCCCTTCTGTTTTTGCAGGTGTGCACTGCTTCTGTCACTCCCTGTCTGAGTCACTGTTTTTGAGAGTCACATGTGTTCATCTGATCTCTGTGAGAGTTTGCTGCTACTGAAGCTTCCACTCCTCAGATTACCTCTGACTTTGCATTGGAAGGATGCAACCTAACCTCAAGAATAAATGTTGGTGCTGTAAGTTTCCGCAAACCACGGATATGTAACACTAGTCTGTTATTAATTAAATGAGCCTGCACTTATATAACGCCTTTCTAGTCATCTTACCACTCAAAGCGTCACATTCACCCATTCACACACACATTCACACACTGGTGGCCGAGGCGACCATACAAGGTGTCACCTGCTACTCAGTTTTTAACACACTCACACACCAATGGAACAGCTATTGGCAGCAAATTGGGGTTCAGTTTCTTGCTCAAGGACACTTTGACATGCAGACTGGAGGAGCTGGAGATCGATCTGCTCATCTTCTGATTGGTGGATAACCCGCTCTACCTCTGAGCCACATCCAGATTAGCCTAAATTAGCAGATGTGTTGAAACCTTATAGCCCTTTCTAAATAGGAATTGTGCAAATTTGCAGGAAAGCCCAATCAGTCTTCGTTCAGCATTGGCAGTATAAAAACAAAATCAGGGAGTGCGTCAAAATGCTGCCTGCCTACTTTTGTTCATACAGAATGTGCCTTTTTTGGGGCAATGGGGGCGTGAGCAAGTAACAAAACATGTAGCTCAGCGTGTGACGTAATCAGTGACATGGAAGGGAAGCTGTAGCTAGTCAGTCCTTCGGCGATTCTCTCATAAGATTGCCCGTCCTTCACCGTTCCGGTTAATGGCCTCTTTGTTTGTGAGGGCAAAGAGGGCGCGCAATTCCTTGTCTCCCCAGTTGCTCATCTTTACAGTGTCTTTCAGGTTTCCCTCTTGCTACTAGCTGCTCGCTAATTCCTGCTATCAGCTGTTTCCTGTTTATCCACAGCTCCTCCCACAAGTCTTCAACAGCCCGTCCCGTGGTGGAAGGGCGCCTCATTCTTTTCGCCAATATGTTTACCCCTACATGGCGGAAAATTTGGCACCTCGGATCAACTCGCCAGTCCAGCTCTGTGTGTCTAAACGCTCGCAGCTTGCCGGCAAAACGGCCCAACATTCGCCGAAAATCTGGCAGTGTAAAAGGAGCTTATGTGTCTCTTTGTTTCAACAGCACCATGATTTATGTGTGGTTATGTTTAGGCACAAAAACTACTTGGTTATAGTTTGGGAAAAAATCATGATTTGGCTTAAAATACCTGGTTTTGTCACTGCAACCACAGTTAGGAATGCCCCAATATCTCACTAAACAACATCCGAATTTCATGCCACATGTGATGTTTAGCTAAAAAGCCTCAATTTTGGCACCAAAACCACCCTGTTTTGTTTTGGTCTGCTGCTTGGTAGTCATCTCGCCCAGGTTTCACACCATCCACCATCCCTCCACCTCCCGTAGACAAAGTCAGCTCATGTACATGTAATCTGATCTACGTCACTTCAGAAATGTTGATAGCCTACAAATGGAATGTACAAATGTTATACATCCAAGGTTTGCAGGAACACACAATGCCAACACTTTCTATTGCCGACTTGGCTGAAGGATAGTGATTTATAACTTATCTAAATGAGTCTTGGATTACTTTGCTCATTCTTTGGGCTACCACACTTGTTAAATTGCACCGGTAATGGCAAAGAAAGATTAAACCAGGATTCCGGAGTTGGGAATGGTACTCTAATTGTTATGTAGTCTATAGCAGATTGTAATTTTAAACACATCATTCTTAAAGTTGCAGCTTGCTGACTTTAACCTGGCTCTGTGCACAAGAACTTGTCCTGCTATTATATCTACATTACTGGGAGTAAAAACACACTTATACAGTTCAGTCTGTAGCCAACTTTTACAGTGTTGAAGCAACTCCTTTTTTATGATCTGCCTCTCCCACAGATCAGTTGATATAATGGAAATCAGGTGTACCTAAGATCTCAATGGACGAAGCATGACGGAGTGTGTTTTTGCTTTGCCGTTGTGTATCCCAGCTGGTTTGTGTCCCTCCCTTGATGTCCGTGTGTGCGATGTATCTGCCTGTGCATTTGCACCCCTGTATGTCTGTTTATCTCCATGTCTGTGTTTATCTGTGCTAGTCACATGTGTATACAGTATGTGCTCGCCTTTGCACAAAGCGTGCAGATTCACCCGTACTGCACTGTCGAGCTACTGAATGCGTCTGTGTTTATGTGAAGTTTCCTTGTCAACCCATCCAGTTGTTGACATGGAATTTCCTTTCAACAATCCAAACCATTGGAGCCATTGTCTCAGTCTGGGGAGCCATAAAACTCAATTTCCCATGGAGGAGTAGTCGGTGGTGGTTGTGGGGTGGCGGGGTTATTTTGAAGTCCAAATGTTCTTATCTCATGCACTATTAAGCGAGGCAGTGGGGTGTGTGGGTAACGTGGTTTAGAGTCCGTCTGTCACAGCCTCGGGGTATGTTGCTTCATGTGCGCACACAGACACACTTGCACACATTTGAACGTATGCATATGCATAAACACACATAAAAAAAACAGACTGTAACACACATGCGCACCTCTTTCACTCATTCACCCATTAACACACACACATGCACACCGCCTCAGGGCTCTACAGCTCCGGTCCTATACGGCCTTGGCGCAGGTCAGAGGGGTCGACTGAGACTCTCACTTCATTAATCACATCTGGGAAAGTATAGCTGTTTTTTTATGTACATGTCTCCATATGCATTTACCCTTTATTCAACTTTGACTTGAGGGTAACGTATGGACCTAAAGCTGTCTTTTATTCATTTGGATTGATCGAATGGAACTGAGAGAGCAGCACATATGTATGAACATCTGTTTTCTAATATGTGGCTGTGATCATTGAGATTTAATGTGATATTGCTTACATTTATATTCTCACCCAGAATCAATCAAGATTTTTATTGAATTGTTTTTGTTTTGCTGTAATTAAAAACATGACTATCCTTTTATTTTTTTTTTTAAGTTCTTCTTTAGTGCTTATTTTCATAAGGTTGCCGAGCTTTAGAAACAGCCTTGTAAGTACTTTTGTAGGCAAATGCCCTTCAGTATCAATTAATATATGGACATAATTTAGAATAATGTCATGTAGGCGCATGAAAACAGCCGCACTATAAGTTTAAGCCTAGACACAGACATAAACACAAACATGTGGCATGTGGAACGGCAATAGCTGTCACCAGCAGAGTAATTAAAAGTGATGGATTACAAACATCGCAGTGGGTTGTTGATGTTAAGAAGATCATTGATTCTTTTTGCCACGGTATACTGTTGTGTGTTTACGTGTGTGTGTGTGTGTGTGTGTGCACCTGATTGACACTGTGCCAGGGGCAGGAAGTGACAGGACTCAGTCTTAATTGTTCCAGGTAAGTTGATCTGTCTGAGTCCTCGCTGACATGTGGGATCACGTTCGTCGGTCATTCCGAGAAAAAAACAAAAAAACAAAAATCAGAACAGCAGATTGGCTGACGCCTGATGCTCGGAGCAGCTCCTCATTTTGGTGAAATATTTTGACTTTTCAGCACGCAAATATCCATGAAAGCCCATAAGCACTTAATCTCCAGTCTAAGCTGCCCTCAGGGGGATTTGTGTTTCCTGTCACTTCTCATTGTATTTGTTGAAAGTGATTTTATTTGTGCAACATATATAAACAACAATGGAGAGCTTTGATTTGACTTTTTTTTCCCTACAAACTATGACACAGGACTCTCCATTCATCAGGGCTCCGATCATCAATTTTCAAAGTACTTCAAAATCTCTTTAAACGCATAATAACTGAAAACACAAATTGACCTTTGACAGTGCTTATCGAGGCCACACAGTTATAATTTATACAGAATCAGAATCAGAATCAGAAATACTTTATTGATCCCCGAGGGGAAATTATTTATGTTACAGGTGCTCCTTGCAAGAGAGGAAAGATACGTGAAAATATAAGAAATATAAACAATAGTATTTACAAATATATAGTTAAATAAACAGGAATTATTAACAATATATATATATATATACATATATATATTGTAAACTGAACAAGATTATTTACACAAACAGAATATATACAGTCAGGGTGAATGGGGTTATTGCACAAGTTACATTAGATTATTGCAGTGTGTGAAAAAGTCTCAGGGCCACTCAGAGGGAGGAGTTGTACACTTTGATGGCCACAGGCAGGAATGATTTCCTGTGGCGCTCAGTGGTACATCTTGGTGGTATGAGTCTCCCACTGAAAGTACTCTTGTGCCTGACCAGCACATGGTGGAGTGGGTGTGAGACATTGTCCAAGATAGTTCGTAGCTTAGACAGCATCCTCCTCTCTGACACCACCATCAGAGAGTCACACTCCATTCCCACAACGTCACTGGCCTTGCGGATCAGTTTGTTGAGTCTGTTGGCGTCCGCCACCCTCAGCCTGCTGCCCCAGCACACAACAGCATAGAGGATAGCACTGGCCACCACAGACTCATAGAAAATCCTGAGCATAGTCCGGCAGATGTTGAAGGACCTCAGTCGCCTCAGAAAATAGAGACGGCTCTGGCCCTTCCTGTAGAGAGCGTTAGTGTTCTTAGCCCAGTCCAGTTTATTGTCAATGTGTACCCCCAGGTACTTATAGTCCTCCACAATGTCCACATTGACCCCCTGGATGGAAACAGGGGTCACCGGTGTCTTGGTCCTCCTCAGATCCACAGCCAGTTCCTTTGTCTTTGCCATGTTGAGCTGCAGATGGTTCTGCTCACACCATGTGACAAAGTTATCCACAACAGCCCTGTACTCATCCTCATCACGCTTGGTGATACATCCAACTATAGCAGAGTCATCAGAAAACTTCTGAAGATGGCAGGTCTCAGTGCAATAGCTGAAGTCCGTGGTGTAGAGGGTGAAGAGGAAGGGAGAGAGGACAGTCCCCTGCGGGGCCCCGGTATTGCTGACCACTCTGTCTGACACACAGCGTTGCAAGCGCAACTGTGGTCTGCCAGTCAAGTAGTCTACAATCCAGGACACCAGGGGGGCATCCACCTGCATTGCTGTCAGCTTGTCACCCAGTAGAGCTGGACACATTTAACACAATGGCATGGACATCTACTATTACAGTACCCCCACATCAGTCACAGCACGCCGCGCTCATTCATAGGCCGGATCCTGGACATGCGTGATCTGATTAAAGATATGAATGGCGTAGAAGCATTAACACCATGTTAGTAGTGACTGCACTTACAAACACATGCTGTCATCACCCACCTTAAGCCTGAGAGAGATACCTGAGAGAGGCTTTGGCAGAGCAGTGCTGAGCGGTGCGAGGTGTTATCAAAATGCCTGCAGTGAAACTGATGTCACACTGTGTTTATTGTTGTGTGTGGTGTGCATGTGTGCATGTGTGTCTTTTGCCCTTGACTGTTGGCACTCCTGCATGCTCAGAAATGGGTAGGGGCTTTGGCGATGTGCGTGTGTGTGTGTGTGTGTGTGTGTGTGTGAGAGAGAGAAAAAGGTGGGATCCATTGGAGTAAAAGTTAAAGATTAGCCTCAGTGAGTGCGGCCCATTTTGCACAAAACTTTGGTACACACACACACGCACACACACACACACACACACACACACACACACACACACACACACCACACACACACACACACACACACAATGCATGATGTCAGTTGGACTGCAGGCACCAAACTAACACCTCTCAGTAGTTCACTCTAGTTGGCCAACATCAGGTGTTTCTCACACAAGGTGGCTGTTGTGTGTGTGTGTGTGTGTGTGTGTGTGTGTGTGTGACAGAAAGAGAGAGAGTGAGAGGAAGGGAGTATTTGTGTCTCTTTGTGTGCGTGCCAGGAGAAGTGATGTTTGATGTGTGTGTGTGTGTGTGTGTGTGTGTGTGCGCTTATGTGAGGGTGACAGTGGGTGTGGGGTGTATTTGTGTCAGCACGATCAACATGGAAGCAGGGGAGAGAGGAAGTGAAGGATGTCTGAGCATATGCGAGTGTGCCGTACATGTGTGTGCATGTGTTTTCCATGTGGACATATTTAATCCAAACGCTATGCTAACTGTGCTGCAGAGGAGTTAAAGGGGGGAAAAAAAGGCGTTCACTCTGCATTAGTGGCCCCCTTGTGGTTAACACTATACAACATTTTATCTGCTTGGCAAACTCACAGTAAAATACATGTAGCTGAAGTGTTTTGTTACCTGCAGGGGTCATTCATCAGCGATCAGGCATCCTCTTGACGTGATTCTCTAACCTGCTGCCTTCAGAACTGAGCTCATTCAAAAACTCTGGACTTTAACCAACTGAGCCTCAAAACTTCTAGTCAGTTCTTTTTTTTTTTTTGTTTCCAGGTTATCCAGGACTGTGTTTTTTGGACCGTCACACAAAACACTCGCGCACACTTCATGCTTTTGCTGAGTGAGTAACACAGAGAATGACAGACTGTGTGTGAAGTGCTAAGTGAGCAGAAGACTCTACGACAGCCTCTCGCAGCATTCGCCAACAGCATGTTGCCTTGGCAGGAGAACTGTCCTTTTTGCACAGCAAGTGGTACCACTGATCAAATGTGTTTGTGTGTCTGCGTCTGCGTGTGTGTGTGTGTGTGTGTGTATGTGTGTGTGTGTGTGTGTGTGTGTGTGTGAGTGACACCACTGCAGTTCTTCAGTTCTCAGTTTGTTCTGAACACCAAGTTGAGTCTGAGGATGCGAGTGGCTGTCTGCTCTGATAGTGACAGAATGAGCGTGGTATTCTCGCATGTGTGTGTTGTCACCGCTGTCTGTGCGTGTATTCGTGCATTTTTAACATGGAAGCATTGCGCCCCGCTGATCACAACAAGTTAACGTCCACATCAGAGAGGCTCCAGATAGAGTTTGTGTTGAGATCTCGTATCTGCATGCCATTTAAACTCATCTGTCAGGTGCTGAGAGAGACGGACATCTTTGCATACAGGCAATTGGTACACACCACAGCACTTATCTCCATTACTCAAACAGCACGAGGAGGTGAGCAAAATCTTCTGACAGACCAGTGAACTCTAAAGTGGGTTTATCAACAAAGCACTTAGCGGCGGTGAGGAGGAGGAGGAGGAGGAGGAGGAGGAGGAGGAGGAGGAGAGCAGGGAGACGAACAGTTGAAAGTAGCAATAGGGGTCTTTTCTAGTTGAAAGTTTACCTGAGAGTGAGCTTCGGATCAAGGCCCAGCTAGCTGACTCTCAGCTGACCCAAGTAAAGGGGAAAAAAAAGATAGAAAACACATCAGTTTTAAACTTGGGGAAGTTATACTCAAAGACTTCAGAGACAGAGAGGTAGGGGTGAGAAAGAGGGAGTGGGTAGGAAGTATCAGTGAGATGATGAGTCAGAGGGACTTTTATCTTTGCCGTAATATTTGTACCCATCCATGTCTCATGTTCCTTTCCTGTTTTCTTACTGTTCACGATCCAGAAAAGGAGAAATGAAAATTCATCCCTTGCAAAATATTACGCCATGTTTTGTCTGAAGGATTCCATCCAGCAAACTAGAAGAATAAACATGTGGGTGAGTCATGATGTTGGATGACCTCATGGTGAGCCAGGTGAGACAAGTAACCGATATGCAGCGCGCGAGTTATGCTCAGCTCTCACTGTGACTTTAATTAACCACCTTTCAGCCTCATCACAATTTTGTAATACTATCCCAAGCTATTTTGATATGACCCGACAAGCCAGACTGTTCAATTAATTAAGCCCCAAAGTTGCAATCGCAGCCAAATTTTCAAGGATGTCCCAAGGCTGCTTATATCATGGAAATTCCTTTCACCACAGTTTTCTAAATTTGGATGAGCCGGCCTAATTAGAGGTTGAATTTGGTTGCATATCTTTGGCTGCACCACTGTGTTTTTTATTTTTATTTTTTATTTTTTTTACATAAAGCACACCACAGGGCTGGCTTGATATCTCAGCAGAATTAAGTGCATACCATCACAAGTGTTGATGCAGCTCACAGGCCTGAATGTTCTTCCTGCCACTCTTCATTTCATGCTATGAAATATTTGATATGTTTGAGGAAAACAACCTAGCTGTCATGATTTTGGGACAAAAATAAAGCAAAAAGAGAAGACTAGTGTGCTGTTTCCCTTTTCTGAGCAAAAAAAGGGTATAATTATTTTATCTTTTTTAATCATGACTTTATTTAACCTTAAATGCAGAAACAAGAAAGCTGAATTTAGATAAGGTGGATTTTTCAACTAGTGCTGATATTGCAATACCACCACCGTGATCTCTGACCACAGCTGCCTAAAAGCTACAGTCGGTAACTTTTATAAAAATGACTTTGTGTCATATTTGTCAATTTATTCTAAAAAACATACATGAGACAGACAACCAATCAGAGGTGAGGAGTCTCTAACACACAGCTGTTAACTGACCCTTTGCTAAGTCCCGCCACCTGACGCAGAGTGGCCAATCATGACATAGCATCAGACTGGCTGTGCTCCATTGACTCTAATGCAGTCGTTTCAGATTTCCTTCATTTTCAGGCTGGTTTTGTGGATTTGGAGCTAAATGTTGTACCTGGGGCACGTCGTGTATTAATGATACTCGTTACCTGGAGAGGGTGGAAAAAGATATACATTTCTTCCCTGTTCCAAAACCAAAATCAAACCCTGAAAAGTGTAGGGTTAGCTAGCTACAGTGGGGCAAAAAAGTATTTAGTCAGCCACTGATTTTGCATTTTGCTTT
>NC_065511.1:18926949-18996024 GCF_006386435.1 Epinephelus moara | reverse complement strand
CAAAATCAGTGGCTGACTAAATACTTTTTTGCCCCACTGTAGCTACTGAAGATATAGCCTACTGAATGTATACACATGCTGCTTTTGCTTTTTAATGATTAGCCTACTGAATGTATACACATGCTGCTTTTGCTTTTTAATGATTATAACAGTGAATAAAGACCGATCCTGCTGTACAGGAACCAGTGAAGGGAAGCAGGGAACCTTTGCTGATATTCAACCAGCTGTGTGTCATCACAGTGTGTGTAGATGAATGCGCACACTGCAATGCCACACAGCTGTCTTCTGTGGCGATCAGCAGTGATGTGGTGGTTCACTTTTACACTGTGATCTGTAGCCTATAGTTCGGCTTTAGCTTCTAAATATCTTTGTCTTTTTAACCTGTTGTTGCTGCTGAGTCAGTTTGACATTCTGGATATATCCTTCAAGTGCAATTTGGAACTGGGTCTCACCCTAAGGTCGTTGAAATCCGGCACTTGCGGCTTGAGAAACCAATGCTAAAAGGCGTCCTTTAATGTCGGCATGATAAGCAGCTGGTTGCCGTTATAGTTTAACGCCACCTGGCGGCGCCAGGGGGAAATTGGTGTGGATGGAAGGGGAGGTTGATGGGTCCAACAAACACCGACTTTCACCCAAGAGAGCGGTGTTCGCATACCGTAAGATTCTAAAGCCAAACCCTGTTCTTTTTTTCCTAAACCTACCCACGTGCTTTTGTTGTTGAAGGAAAAAAACCTCATCAATCCACAGTGTTGTACCAACGTAGTGCGTTTATTTTGAAAGAGACTGCATGGAAACAGTAAATTTCCTGTGAAAACTTTAGTGTATTTTGAAAGAAGACAATACATGTAACAGGCAGAACTTGACATGGAATGTCAACAACCAACACACCCAGGGTACGTTGCACGTCGTATGTGGACATGGAAAGTGTGTGACCAAATGTCAATATGTGACGCTCGCCCGCTGATCATGAACTGTGGTCAAATTGTTAATCAAGGCTGCGCTGATTAAATATGAAAATTCTCTTACTGCACTGCATTTTCTCATTTTAAAGCTAAACAGTACACTGAAATATGTTTCTGCAAACATTTGAGGTGAGAAAAAAGCAGCGCACTGACTCCTGTTCCATATTTTATCAGTGCCGCCTAGTTCAAACATTTGACCATAGTTCATGCATTGGATTTACTTGATTGACAGCTGCTTTAGAAACTCCTCTGCTCTGATTTGTTGTTTTCTTCAACATGCAGTAAGGGCAATAGACGTGCTAGAAGGCAATAGAGTAGACAGAGGAGTATGATTTTTTTCCACAGATTATCTGTCTCATTTAGTGCTGTTTGACTAGAGTGACAGATTCAGCAAATATGAAAAAAATTATTTGAATAAAAGTGACCAACCACAGCTTTAATGTCTACATCTGTTCTATAAAAATACATCTATAAAATACCATAAGAATGGTGTCTACATGCCTTATAAGCATCATTATGTGAAGTCAGTCTCATGGGATGTTACTTTCCACTTACAAAGTATCTGCATTGCCAAAAGCAAAGAGCCTGAAGTTGAGCCCATTAAATGGATCCAAGTTTTCCTCAGGCCTCTTTTCAGTCCAGCAGGGTTTCATGAGGGTATATTTCACTGACTCACTGGCACAGCTGAGCAGGGAAATCCTTCTCTTCACGGTCTAGTTGGGATGACTGATGCAAATATGCTGCTGCTGAGTCCAGACACTGACACCATCATCACACTGACCCAGTTAGAGACAGACAGAGAGAGAGAGAGAGAGAGGGAGAGAAAGAAAGAGAGAGGTTCCAAGCCATTTGTGACTTACATTTATTTTTGTGACTCCACATGTTTTTAAGTAGTTTCCGAGACCATTAAAGCTTCGAGCCGTGCATGGCAGCTCTGTGATGTGGGAAGGAAGAGGAGATATATTTCAGGATGTGTATATACTGAGTGACTGGACATTTTTCTGGACATGCAAGAAAGATAGGGAGCAGCTTCAGATCATTTGTGATGTGCACTGAGGGTTTTTCCCCTGCGCTGTACTTTCCTGGATGACATACTGTAGCTGTAAGCTATGCATGCGAGTTCTGTGCTGGACATCTTTCTGACATTAAAGCAATGGTTGGATTTGTAAGATTACTGGGATTTTTATTTTTTGTTAAACTCATTTGTCTTTAAGTGTTTGAGCTATGCACACAGGGACATATGTTAGGTTCAGGGGGCTTTCCTGGATATGTGCATGCTTTTGTGTACATTAGAGGTCTTCACAGGTCCAACATGACTGATGTAAACCCTAATGGACTCAGAAAATGTGTTCTGAGATGCAATCTGAATTGATTTTTCAAAACCTGACTGGTTTTTGCTCAAGATATTTCATAAACATGTCTAAGAAGAGAGAGACACGAGACCAAAGATGCAAATTTGCGATTGCTTTGCCTTAGTCTGCCTCTGATTGGCCTATGGCTGGTTTCGACTTACGTATGTGACTGGTGTCCGTAGATCCATAAATATATGGATGATGCTTCTAGTGTAAGCAAAAGTTTTTGTTTTTTTAAAGTCGTAAGAAAATTCCAGACAGAAATATTACAGAGGGGAGGAGTTGAATATCACAGAGATTTCCATAGGAATGAATGGACTTCAGGTTGCCACGTCTCCGTACACATATGTAAATGGAAACGAGGTGTTACCCTGACATTCTTACCCTAACCCAAACCTAACCAACCCCTCTCCTCTTGCCTAAACCCAACCAACCCAACCATCAAAGGCAGAGAGAGTACCAGCCAATCAGAGGGAGAGTAGGGCGGGCTATGCCTTCAATATCCTAGGAAATGCAACTTTGCGTTCGGGACAGATCTTGTTCTCAGCTTTATTTTATGGACAAAAGGTAACAATTAAATTTGCTTCTAAAATGTTGTTCTACTGCTACAAATATTTGTCACATTTATACCCGTCTTGCTCTATGTAATCTTTAATAATGTTTCAGATTCATTTTTTTCATTATTTTATTATATTGTCACTTATTTTGTGGTTGTTGTCGTGATGTGAGCTGCAGTAACACCTTCATTTCTCTGGCTCACTGTACATTTTTACATTGCTTCGACCCCAAATGACTGGTGCTGCTGCTCAGTGTTTTTTTTCATGTTACTTTTGCTCTTGTAATCTAATCCTAAATCAGCCTGATTACGCAAGGTTCACACACAGAGTTTATGCGTTTCTCTCGTGATCAGCGCTAATCTCAGATCCACTTGGGTATAACACAAAATGATAAACAGACCCAAGACCTGAGGTAATAGCAGGTTTTGGACATGATTGATCCTCAATAGAACGTGGACCTGAACCTGTATGGTTCCTGGGTCATTGGGTTTCAGGTCCTAGGGTCCAGGTAGACCTGTGAAGACCTCAAGGGAATGTGTGTATTACTGTTTATAATGAGCAACTTTGCATTGAAATAATACTAAACAAGGGGCGGCACGGTGGTGTGGTGGTTAGCACTGTCGCCTCACAGTAAGAGGGTTTCCGGTTCGATCCCGGGTATGGGAGCCCTTCTGTACGGAGTTTGCATGTTCTCCCCATGTCAGCGTGGGTTCTCTCCGGGCACTCCGGCTTCCTCCCACAGTCCAGAGACATGCAGAGTGGGGACTAGGTTAATTGTTGACTCTAAATTGTCCGTAGGTGTGAATGTGAGTGTGAATGGTTGTCTGTCTCTATGTGTCAGCCCTGCAATAGTCTGGTGACCTGTCCGGGGTGTACCCTGCCTCTCGTCCAATGCCAGCTGGGATAGGCTCCAGCCCCCCCGCGATGAAGCGGTTAGAAGATGAATGAATGAATAATACTAAACAAGATAAACAGTATGATCCATATGGCTGCAGATATTTAAACAAATTGCAAAACTGAAAAGAGAGAAAAAAATCAACACACAGGTTTAATACTTTATGCTGTGTTTTTATTCAGCATGTTATGAATGATGCATCATGTTTCAGGAACTGTAGACGATGTCCATCCTGTCTGTCTCAGGACAGACACCCTCCTCACCTTCCTGCACTAATGAGCACTCACTTGAACTCACAACAAATGCTTGACATGTCTCCTCTAAGCCAGTGGTTCCTACTTTGCCTGTCACGGTCCAAAAATGGGTCATGAGTCCATTCTGAATGGACTGCAAGTGACTTGTGAATATGTCAAGTTTGTAAAAAAACAGTACAGTGAATTTCCCGCACAGAGCTTTCATTTTGAAGTGCCGTTTCCTGCTGTAGAGTGAGTGACTAATGACCAGCCACTCAACAGAGACAGCAAACCAGCTCGACGACGTGGCCAAATGCAAGTATGATGCTGAATATATTAAACTGTGTGGACCTTGGACTAATGAGTAAGGGGAAATCTTTACCCTGTGGCTGGCTCAGATGAGAGCCACTGCTCTAAACTATTAACCCTCTCTATTGTCACTTATTAATGCCATCAGAGTCATTCTTTTCAGTATGAGCACTGTGCAGGGATTGCAATCGCATAAACATAAATGTCTTTTAAATGTACTAAAAGTCACGTGACCCTCTCTGTCACCTGTGTAGGGTTAGGCTAACTGTTCTTGTTTGTATTCCATGTGAGCGGTGCCAGCCTTACTGCTCGTTAACCTTTCTTAATACGACCTGCATGTATTAATAACACTCAGCAGGAAAGGTCAATCGATGTAAGTGTGCATGTGTGTGTTTGTGTAATTGTTTGTGTTGCGGGGAATGCTTATGCAAGCTATAAGTGGCTGGGTATAGACGATATATGAGCTTGTCATGAACTGGTGAGGGTAAATTGAATTTAATAATTAACCAGGACTGATGGTTTGATGTTGCAGTGCGGTTATATGTCCTGGGCTGCAGGGGAAAAATCTCGCTAATGATATGCAATCAAATGTATTGTGTATCATAATGTGCATCCTTGCTCTTTGCTCTACATTCACTGTTAGATTAAAATACCCCTGCTCTGCCATGTGATCCGAAATGAAAAAACAAAACAGCCTCCTTAGCCATGGGCCATTCATTACATAGATTTTTACCTGAAATTCAGTTTTAATTCTAACAAGATTACAACACCTTCATTTGCACAGAATCACCTTGCCCATGAATTTAATTGCCGTATAGTGATGAATTATGTAATTGAATTCAGTTTGACCTTAAGGGGCACTATAATGAATGTAAATGTATATATGTGACCTGAGTGACCAGGTTAAGGGGTTTGAATCGATTGGCTCATTGAAATGTTGCATGCTGAGTCCAGGCTGACCTTTTTAGTGCGACAGTGCTTGGAAATGTGAAGGAAAAAACCCCAGAGCAAAGACAACTTAATAGCACTTTTCATGCATAAGATATAACTGCTTCGAACTGTGCAGCAGGGAGACTGAAGAAAATAAGACAGTACAAAATAATTACATGAGATGATGGCTACAAATTGAATGCAAACATGTTTATTTAAGTCCCCCTCCAGACACGTTTTAAATACTTAAACTAATATTAATGTTTTATTTAATGGTTTTCCCACATAAAAGTAAAAAAAGAAAGAAAGAAAAGACACAGAAATGAAAAGGAGCAGATTTACTCTTCTCTCCCTCAATTAACATTTTTGATTTGGTCTTTGCTTAGGTGTGCTAGATTGACCTTTGAAAGAGCAGTGCGCATCAAGATGGCCAGCGTAACAGGAATTATTGGAGAAATTTACCCATACATGCGTGAGCTTCTTGATGGACACAGACTCAAATCTGGTGTGCACCAAAATCAGCGACAAGCAGACATTTCAGAATGCTCAGTGTAGTTAGCATCTTTTACACGTTTATGTTTTTTGTTAGCTTGTTTGCGAAGTGGCAGCAGCTGACA
Source organism: Epinephelus moara (assembly GCF_006386435.1). NCBI lineage: Eukaryota > Metazoa > Chordata > Actinopteri > Perciformes > Serranidae > Epinephelus > Epinephelus moara. The sequence goes on along the minus strand of NC_065511.1, from coordinate 18,990,169 downwards.
CTGCATTATTACTTGTGAAACATACAGTGAAATCTGCCACAATAAGGCTTTTGGTCGGTAATGTGAAGAAGCTCCAGGGTCTGGTTTTACTTCCAAAACGCGCACGCTACCATATTTACTTTTGGAACTTGACTCTGCTCTTTGTACTGACAAGTTCGCTTTGCGTTGGAGGTTTCAGGTTTCTTTGCTGGTGTTGAGTCAATGTCTGTTCCCCCACCAAGGTGTTTCCCATGTTTGACAGCAATTTGCTTTCATGTTAGTGATGTACCTAATCTAGCTTGCTTGGCGTATGTTTGAATCTCAGATTTTACAAAAGTGCACAGACATCGCCCTCCTCAGTAGAGGAATGTGAAAACTCCTCGCTTGTGAAAAATTTTGCACAGATACAAGTCAGTATAGTCAAGATCAGACATTTTAGGGAACATAAACATAAGAGAAACACATTCTTTATATTGTCCATCCATCCATCCATCCATCCATCCATCCATCCATCCATTTTTATCCACTTATCCGGGTCCGGGTCGTGGGGGCAGCAGGTCAAGCAAAGCACCCCAGACATCCCTCCCCCCAGCAACGCTTTCCAGCTTCTCCTGAAGGACCCCAAGGCATTCCCAGGCCAGATGAGATATGTAATCCCTCCAGTGTGTTCTGGGTCTACCCCGGGGTCTCCTACCAGTGGAACGTGCCCGGAACGCCTCTAATGGGAGGTGCCCAGGAGACATTTATATTGTAATTGATATAACTGATATAATTTATTTCTCAAGATGTCAAGCAATTTCTTTAAGAAAAAAAATACTTGTGTTTCTACGGACTGCTTTACAGCCAGGAATTGTATGAAGGAACAATTACAGTGACACCATTGACCAAAAATATGAAGGTAACACAGACTATTGCGTCTAAAGTAGCCTGTCAACATTACTAATAGGTATAAATGAGCATCAATTCATATGTTTTAGCACAAGGTGGCTACCCAGCAGTGGGCTATTTCTGAGCATTTGGTATGAGTTGGTGGTGCAAGCAAATGAATCTGTCCACCCATTATTATGTCTCTTTTGTCCTTCAAGAATTTTACATTTCTAGATTTAGAGTCCATAGCTAGCCTCACCAGGGAGATTCAAGACTAGCCACCACTACTGAGGTTCCTTTAGACATGACCTCAGCAACAGTTAGAGGAAAAGGTGCTCGGGCATAGACATAGTTGACAAAACAATTTTTTTTTCTTTTTTACAATTAGAGAATGTAAGAATTTATTTAGGTCCACTACAATGATAAATAAAAATTAAAATGTAAAAAAAAAAAACTGCTATTAATTTCTATATGATTTTATTTTTCAAAGCCACAGGGAGCCACTGGAGAGGGGCTAAAGAGCAGCATGTGGCTCCGGAGCCACAGGTTGTCTGCACTTGACCTAATCTGTACCTAAAAACATCTCATAAACTGAGTTTATGAGGCCACTCCCTGGTGGGAGTTTGGCAGTGTGTGGAGTCATAACATACCTCATGTCAGTCCTTGTATATCTAATGAGGCATGACTATCTGTTATGATAACCAGAGAAGATAAAAGAAAGAGCACAGTTAGTTACATGATAACAAATTGTGTCATACAAGCATCAGTCAAAACTGTGGCGTGAAGTTATAAATATTCACATTTGCCCACTAGACCAAAGGTCAAGAAAATCATAAAATGTGGTGTTTGTGCTTTCTGTGGGGTTTTTATTGTCACTGGAGTGGCAAAAAAAGATAATGGGCCTTCATATTTACCAAATTTTGAGTAAGTGTCGTGAAAGAATTTCATGTAAACACCTGTCCTTCACTTTTTTTTTCTCTGAGGTCAGCTAAGTCTAATATAAGATATCAACAAAATATCATGAATAAGCAACTGTATTTCTCTAGTTTTATTGATTATCAGCCAGAAGAAGATGAAAATAGTAAACAGAGCCAGAGCTCAAGACAGTACACAAACACTGTATTTGACTGTCAGCCTGTGTATGGTTGACTGCCAGGTGAATGTGAATGATTCACTCAACCAAGGCCTCACCCTGAAGGCAAAAGTACCACCCAAAAACTCCCAGTTTCCTGCAGGTTGAAATATACCTATTAACCAGCCTGTTTGTTGTGCAGATCAGTGACTTTGGTGTGTCAGAGCTTAGCAACATGCACGCACAGTTCAGCTTTCATTTAATTGCAAACCACCAAAGATCCAATTTTGGGTCCCAACCCATGTTTTAGGAAAACAGCCGACACAACCCATTGCAGATGAACATTTCATGTTTTCTCGGTGTGTGATTTCCAATCTGACAGAGGCCCGATAACGGCAACATTGCTGTTACTCATTCCCTCAGATCCCCTGCCTCCGTCTCTGCTAATCAGATTTCTCTGGTCGGGTTATTTATCATCGCCAGCTCTGACTGTGAGTGATGCTTGGCTAATGGGTTTAGCATTCAAATCTGCTGGCTTGATGCGACAGAATCCCAACAAGGGTTGTCATTCCTGTGGTGGCAACGGCTTCACAGTGGCGTGAATAAGAGAGAAATGACATTGGTGAAATATGCATTCATGGCATGGTTGTTTTTACATTTGGTTAGATTTGTATTGATTTTAAAGGTGTTAAAATGGAAAGGAGGCACAGAGGCAGAAAGTTAGAGAGAAAGATTGGAAGAAAGTAAAAAACTTTAAATGTGATAGAACTTACAAAGATGAAGATGTCCATTCATGCATTCATATATCCATAAACCATACATCTGTTTTGCCTGCTCATTTCAGTTCAGAGCTGACAGGACAACGAAGAATCATGACTCACCACATGGGAGCCCATGAGCAAATGAACTCAACAAAGCAAACTATAAAACCGAAAAGCTCTCTGACAGTGTGGTGAGCACATGCACACCAATGAGGCTATGTGGTGTTGAATGACAGTTACGGTTATAACAATAATTATAAGTCATAAACCAACAGCTGTGGGGAAACTCTGTCTTCCGTCTTTTTTCAGGTCTGCACCTGCGCCGTGTGGTAACATCATGCGGTATCTGGTATCTTATTGTTTTGTATAATCTGCAGCGGTGACAGAACTGTAAATTACAAGACAGCTGTTAGTCAGCCCTCATCCATTTCGTTCTTTGGTTATAAGATATATGGTTGAGTGTCAGGTGTATCATTTTCTAATGTTTGATCTCAGACCGTAAATTAACTGAGAGCAGGGATAACGAGACAGTGTGCACGGGTGTGTGTCTGACTCCTCAGTCTTCACTGCCCCGCCACCTGTTCCATGTAAATAGCTCCATATGTGTGGATGAAAGGCTTTATGTGGCTCATGGGAAACATTCTGGGCACCCTTATCACCTCATTGGTCATCAGTGCTGCAGTTACAAATAGTGACATCACTCCTAACAGAGGGAGGGGAGGTCTTTTTTCTTTATAGAGAATTCTCATGTTACACTGGAATAAGGCAACTGTCTGCAGTGGAAGACATACTCAGATCCTTTACTTAAGTAACTAGAATTATTGCCTTGTGGTTGTACGCCTCCGCAATGAATCAAGTTGCACATATAGTTTACATCTGTGTCTGTGAAAACATGCATGATCTGCCCCCCAGGCAAGCTCTGTACAATCAGCACAGTTTAAAGGTTGGCACCCAATATTAGTGTCACCAGTTCAGTATCTGACTAAATGTCTCCCATTCTCTTCTTAAGTAATGACATTGACTAATGCCCCAAAAAAGTGCTTTTGAAGAATAAGATGATGTCACAGTGAAGTTGACCTTTGACCTTTTCTTTATAAAGAGTCATGTCTTCCGTTTTTCCGTTAAACATTTGTGTGAAATTTTGTCATGATTAATGTATGAATTCTTGAGTTATGGCCTAAAACATGTTTTTTGAGGTCACAGTAACCCTGACCTTTGACCTTGGACCACCAAATTCTAATCCCTATACTTCTGAATCCTAGTGGAAGTTTGTGCCAGATTTGAAAGAAATCCCCCAAAGTGTTCTTGAGATATCGTGTTCACGAAAATGAGACAAATGCAAGGTCACAGTGATCTTGACCTTTGACCACCAAAACCTAGTAAGTTAATCCTTCACTTAAAGTGGATGTTTGTGTCAAATTTGAAGAAAATCCCCCAAGGTGTTCTCAAGAGATTGTGTTCACGGGAATGAGACAAATTCAAGGTCACAGTGATCTTGACCTTTGACCACCAAAACCTAGTAAGTTAATCCTTCACTTAAAGTGGATGTTTTTGCCAAATTTGAAGAAATTCCCTCAAGGTGTTCTCAAGAGATCGTGTTCACGAGAATGAGACAAATGCAAGATCACAGTGACTTTGACCTTTGACCACCAAGACCTAATCACTTAATCCTTTACTCAAAGTGGATGTTTGTGCCAGATTTTAAGAAATTCTCTCAAGGTGTTCTTGAGATGTTACTTTCACAAGAACGAGACATATCAGGTCACAGGGACCTTGACCTTTGACCTATGGGCTTCAAAATCTAATTGTTCCAGGTGAACATTTTAGACAATTTGAAGAAATTCCCTCAAGACACTCTTGAGATATTGCATTCACAAGAAAGGGACGGCTAGCCAACCCAAACACATAATGCCTCCGGCCATGGCTGTCACCGGCACGGAAGAAAGTACCTCAAAACTGTACTTAAATAAAGTACTTGAGTAATTGTACTGAGGTACTTTCCACCATTGTAAATTGTGAAGCTGAGATAGATTACTGTTCATACCTTCATTTTGGCTCCTTAGTTTTTAAAGCATGTAGATTAAAGATCCCTGATCAACCTCACCCAATTTCGGCCTCATCCCGGACAAGTCTGGACATGTCACTTGTCCCAGAATTCTGTTAACGGCCTACACACACACACACACACACACACACACACACACACACACACACACACACACAAGTTTGCGGCGCCAGTTGACCAGGATTTCACCTCCTCATTAACACTGTTTAAAAAAACTGGTGTTACAAGTATGTCACAGCACATCTGCATGACCTGACTGCACACCTGAACTAACTTGCTAATCAGGTAGATTTTGACAAGGTGTGAAGCACTTTCGGAACAGTGATAGTATCATGTGCATGGGTGTGTGGTGTGTGTGGTCTAGGCATGTCTCAGCTGATGTAATGATGATCTTTATTGACAAACCAACAGGATGTGCATGTCGAGTCCTGGTTAGAAAGTAAAAACTACCTGACTTGTGTTTCACAATAACTTAATTTCTATTTACAGACTGTAATGGATTAGCATGTGTCTAAGCAGTCTTTCATGGCATCTTCTCCTATTTTTGTCTCTACAGTATCACACATTTTGTACCTATTGTTTTCTAACTTGTTTTCTCCACTGAGTGTTCTTAGCTGGACATGATTCTTTCCCCTTCTCTTTTAATCTTGAATCCATCACACTGTCTTCTTCTTCTCACTGGAATTTAATGTATTGACCTGTAAACAGACATTTTTTTTAATAACCTGCCCCCTAGTGTTTCCAAGTGGTATTATTGTTGGTGTCGCTGTCGCAAAGACAACTGAATTGCTTTCAGTTTTGCTCAGGGCCTAACAACAGAGCTCTTTCTCTTCTGTCGGGTAGATTTTCCACAGTTACTTCTGCTGTTCAATCATCTGCCATTTCCGCCACTGGGGATAGTATCAGCAAAGAACTTAAGCCCAGTTTCCACCAAACATTGGTACCTAGACCTTAGCGTTTTCACTGCAAACTTTACTGTCACTCACTGCTCCATCCAGCACTCACTGTATTTCCTCATTTACGATGACACAGAGGGAAGTCTGCTCTTCATATATCGTCAACACAACGGGGTTGCACACCGACATTTTCTGAACAAAATAAAACAGGCTGCAGTGAGAGTCTCTCTCGATGGGATATTTAGAAATAGTGGGTTTGTGCATTTAGTCCTTCTAAAGCAAGCTCATCGTCTGCGATTGACCAATCAACAGACTGCAGTGTTCACTGCTCCACCTTTTAGTACCAGATCTGTGTACTAGATACCCCAACAGAGGGGGGACCAAAAATGGGGACAGTACGGAACGGTCCCATTGGTATCATCCACAACTTTTCACAATGGAAATGGAAAAAAAGCGTACCGAAATGAACTTTACCTTACCATACTGCTCGGTGAGAACAGGGCTTTACCCTGATACACTTTGGTAACTGTGGATAGCTCCCATTAACTACCGTGGAAAACTATAGCGCCATTCTCTTCTCATTTTTGTTGGACAGTGGTTGCCTTCATTTTCTCAGGAGTACCTGAGTTGTACCCAGCGACAGAATTGCATAGAGAAAGTGAGGCCTATAGGCAGCAGTTTAAAAGCTGCAGGAGTCATTATTATTCTATAGCTATTACATTGTGCAATCAACATTTACTTCACAATGATAAGTTAAAGCAAAAATACTTGTCTATTTCCACTTTAAAGAATCAGATGTCATTCTTTGAGCACCTTGCCAACCACTAATAATTATCATATGACTCTGTTAACTAACTACCCTACACTACTTGTCCACATAGAATTCCTTTGCATGATTCAAAGAAAAGCTTAAATATCATTTAATTGTCACAGTGTGTCTATATTGTGATCCTCTGTCATACTGATGGGTTGACAGGCCCTGGTGTTCACGTATCATTTTGATTTAGTTTCAGGATCTGTGTGTTTGTTCGCACCAATGTGTGTGTCTGCGTTATGTGCCTCAGCATGACTTCAGATCTCCCACTTAGCTTTGTAATTACCTTTTTCCAGGTCTGGCTGTTAATTGGAGTACGGGAAAATCACTGTTGTGCACTCACACTCACCTACACACACACACACACACACACACACACACACAAAGGTGAACTGTCTCACAGAGTGAGAGAGAGAAAGACTCTTAAGTATTTTTAATTAAGTTAAAGCTCTACAGTGACATTTATTTGTATTCATCTGTTATGATTTTTCACTTATTTGCTGAAACTGATTCTTTGTGCACACTGTAAGCCCATGAGAAAAGGAAGTGGCACTTTGACAACCTTTTTGTTCTGTTGTTGACTAAATGTGCAAATACATTACAGAGCAAGTGAGAATTCTCATTGTTCATGCAGACGCACAGGAGGTCATGCTAAATGAGTGTGATGAAGTCTTTAATTGCAAGTAGAAAATGGTAATTCATTTTCATTTTTACATCTTTTATTACTGAGTGGAAAGCAGCTTGTCATCATTCGTCACTGAGCCAAAAAGACTAAAATTTGATATGACATAATAACCCTTTACAGCTTGAAAAAGTGACCGGCTCTTAAACTATAATTATGGACTTGACATTTACACATTTGCATATTAGTGCATGAGAACTGCAGCAAGAAATTTTGATCAGCAAAGCCCTTAAAGCTGTGGAGTTAAAGAAATGCAAGGAATTGTGAAGAAAAAAAAGAAGTATATATAGGAGGCACTGGAGAAAGAAATCAGAAATGCGTCGTCTGCGTTTAAATCAAACGTCTGGACTTATTTGGGATTTTTTGACATGGAAGGAAAGAAGGACTTGGATATGACACATGCGATTTTCAAGCAGTGTCAAATAAGAATAAAATACTCTGGTAATAGTACGAGAGCCCAGTCTCACTCCGAAGTCTTCGAAATCCAGTGCGTGGGCAGTAACATGCGGCATCAGAATCCAACAAAAAAAGGCGTCCCTTAATGGCATGATACGTGGTTGGTTGCCTTTATAGTTTAACGGCGTCCGGCGGCATCAGGGGGAAACGTGGCGAGACAAGGATGAAAGTAAAGGCGGCTAAAGTCCGACTGGGATGGACAAAGGTCTGGCGGATGGGTCCAACAAACACCGACTTTCACCTGAGAGAGTAGTGTTTGTGTAAGATTCTAAAGCCAAACCCTGTTCTTGTTTCCTGAACCCAAACGTGTTTGTTGTTGAAGGACAAAAAAACCCCATCAATTCACGGTGTTGTACTGACGTAGTGCGTTTATTTTGAAAGAGACTGGATGTAAACGGTAAATTTCCTGTGAAAATGGAAGTGTATTTTGAAAGAAGACAATGCATGTTACAGGCAGACACGATATCCCAGGGCATCAACAACCACGGCACCCAGGGTACCTTGCACACCGTATGTGGATGTGGAAAGTCCATGACCAAACGTCGATAAGTGACGAGGTCGGAGTGAGAATGTGTTGAATACGTACGTAAGGGCTCACCTCACACGCCACCATCCAGAGATAGCATTGGTGTCTGACTGCCGAGCTAACGCTAAACCTGCTCTGCCGAAAAACAACCAACATTGGACACTGTTAGCTTGACAAAACTACTATCAAACTTTGAGAGAGCTAAGAAAATAACACAGTCCATCACCTACTCCATGTGCAAAGGTCTGCGTCCATACAGTGTTGTTGAAAATGAAGGCTTTTGTTACATGCTAAAACATTGGAACCAGGTATGTGACTCCGTCCAGATGTTTTTCACTGACATAGCCTTACCCAAGCTCTGTCAAGTTGAAGGGTGGCAAAAACTTCTAATGCCTGTACTTCAAGGTCAGTGGATTCATATGTGACCATAACCAGTCACATCGGAGCAAACACTGTAGAGCAAACACAAGAATTAGAATGTAACAGACAATACTTCTAACATGGGTGCTGCTATTTAGTTAGTAGGATACCTGCGTGTGAAGTGTTTTGCTCACGCTCTTAATCTGGCCTCGCAGAGGGTGTTACATCTGCCAACAGTTCAGTCAGGTGTATGAAGCACATCTGACAGGTTTTATGACGGTGTTGGTCTGTCTGTCTGCTTTGCATCACATTTTGCTGCAATGAAAATCATTAAAATCAGATAAACTGATATCAACAAAATTTTCCTTTGGGAAAATAATTTGCAGTTGGGAAAAATCGCAATATATTGTATCACAAAACTCAGCATATTGCAATAATATCGTATTGTGATCTAAGTATCGCCCACCCCTATAGGCTGACGGCATTCATTTTGTCACATAACTTTGTTTAATCTCGTCTTTACAATCCATCAGATCATAATCACAACTCACAATAAGTCCATATCTCCAAGTCAATAAAACAGGTAGGCAATTAGAGGATGAATATAATGGGCTTTCTGTTCTGTTCTGCCAACGCATCCACTGTATCTGCCTCAAGTCGCCACTTCACCTCACTGCAACCTTTCTGTCTGCCTACTTTTCTTATTCTGCTTCCTACTGTCTCTTCCTCTGCTTCAGTTCACTTCCATCTCCTGGTCCCTTTGTGACTGTTTTCCTCTCTCATCATATGCCTGTCACAGTTTAGAGAAGCGCTTAAATTTTCAAAAACATTCAAGAAATAAATGTACACGCGGAGTGATTATCACCCCGCTATCTGTCAGCAATGCAGCGTCGCTAAACTGAAATTTATTTATATCAAAATGTCACAAGTTCTTACTTTTATATAGATTTTGACAGACATTAGGATGAGTGTTCATCTGCTCGTTTCACAGTGCAGACAGAGTGACAGAAGCAAGGGGGACGGAAGAGAGTGGGGAGACAAAAAGAGGAATATCAACTGACAAAAGTTATAAAACTCACATTTATTTCAATTAGAATGTCAGGGGATGTCACTTTAATACAGTTTGTGACAGAAAAAAAAATCTCGTGTGCATGAAAAAAATAGAAGAAAGAGCAAAACAGACATTTATTTATAGAATTCACCACGATTATTACTTTAGACATGTGTTTTGGTTTGGTCAACTAGTTCCTATAGTGAACCCACATGTTCCATAATTTGTGTCTGTCTCTCCTGCTAGTCTCTACCCAACTTCACGGCTGTGTGTGTGTGTGTGTGTGTGTGTGTGTGAGAGAGAGAGAGAGAGAGAGAGAGGAGAAAGACACAAAGACAGAATGTGTGATTGTGGCCACGGTTGAGGCCATTCCTCATCTGTGTGTGTGTGTGTTTGTGTGTAATTTTGTGACAAGAAAGCCACAGATTATTGCACATGAAATGTTATTCATACAAAGCAGCTCTAGCGTGACTATCCCCCTGCTACAGCACTCAACAGCCTATTGGAGAAACACAACAGAACAAATCTCGGTGAAAATAACAGTCTGCAAATCTCACAAGGGAGATTCTCTCACACACACTTCTCTTTATTTCTGATTTGACTTTTTTTTCCAAGGGAGGTGCCTGTTGTGGGTGACAATGAAAGTGTTTTTTTTAATTAACAGAAAGGCTTACATATTTGTGTGTGGGCATGGGTAGTACAGTACGACTGTGTTCTTGGGTTTCTAGAATTGTTGTAGACTCAGAAATGAATGTAGTCACTGATTCTCACATGTATATATATGTGAAAGCTTTAGGTACTGGTGATAATCTGCATGAATTCTCATAAGCTTAGTTTCTCCCAGACAAAAAAATGCCTGGCCTCAGCAAGTAATGCAATATGTTTCCCACACAGGCAAATAGGATAGTTAGCATGAGCAGTGATTGCCAACATAGCTGAGCAGACAGAAGTAAGGAAGAAACACAAGACAGTGCTGGACTGAAAAGTGATTTCAAGGAAGTACGGAACAAAAACATGGTTGCTTCACACCATATATCTGGCTAGCCAAACTTTATTTGGCTTCTTAGTGAAGATACAAAGCAAAAAAACACAAACAGATGAACTCACATGGGCGGTGGTATCTGGGTCCAAATGTTTTCCCTCATTTTCCTCCCATAAGACTTACCTTCCCTCACAGTCACTCCCACACTCTCCTCACAGACTTATCTTTCCACTGAGCCACATATTCTTTCCCATATGCTCAACATCTCTCATATTTCGTTAACCACTCTTATTAAAGGGCTCCAGTCTGACCATCGTCCTTAAACGTGCAAGTTAAACTCTACCCGATGCCGCTAATGATGGTGGGATAAGAATACAGCTGATATTTGATTTTTGTCTCCGCTGCACAAGCGATTGTGGAGTAGACAGCACATTTCGTGCTGCACACCAACCATAACTCCCTTTATAAACGTAGCTTTCTATTGATGTAGATCTGTATGGATGTTAGGCCCACTGTGCCTCCTCCACCTGTGTGTTCTGGGGCTCTGTTAACAGTAAATCCTGAGTCAGAGGATGATCTGGCAGTAATGGTCCAGGAGGTACAATAACAGTCATAACCAAGAGGCTCTAAGAGACTTCATAATTCTCTGTTCCATTCTAACATAGGGGCCTGTGGGGGTTGACTTGCTTCTGAAGCCAGCCTCAAGTGGCCAATTAAGGAACTGCAGTTTTTGGCACTCACGTGTTGGCTTAATTTTTTATCCCCAGAGGCTTCCACTTGATTACAACATGGGACCTTAGAGAGCCTTAGAGACAGGGTGAGGAGCTCGGACATCCGGAGGGAGCTCGGAGTAGAGCTGCTGCTCCTTCGTGTTGAAAGGGGTCAGTTGAGGTGGTTCGTGCATCTGATCAGGATGTCTCCTGGGCACCTCCCGTTAGAGGTGTTCCGGGCACGTCCCACTGGCAGGAAGCCCCGGGGTAGACCCAGAACACGTTGGAGGGATTATATATCTCATGTGGCCTGGGAGGAGCTGGAAAGTGTTGCTGGAGAGAGTGACATCTGGGGTGCTTTGCTTGGCCTGGACGGATGGATGGATGGATAGTACAATGAAGTTTTGTTTGAAACAGCTTAGTGATCTATATCTCTCATATTGCACAATATATGTCACCTACAGCAGCTAGCTAGCTAGGTCTGGTCTCTTAATCAGCTGGAGGCGAAAGAACGAGCAATACCTGCTGCTCATGTGAGTCTATTCTGGTATGAAACGCACAGGCATTATAGCTTTAAGCCCAGCATACACTGTACGATTTTTGACCAGATTTGACCCGATTTTTGAGACGCACGACCTGCCGACGCTCGGGCCGGATTTCCGCTTCGTCGTGCGTCTTTTGCCGTGCAGTGTACAGGGGGAGGCGAGGGCTGATCATCTCTTCCAGAACCACGGTCGGATGAATTTCTGACATGTCAGAAATTTTGGTCGGCCGGCACAGACATTCGCACAGTTGAAGCAGAGCCACGAGCCGATTCGACAACGTCTGTGAATTTATCCCTCACTGCGCCTGCGCGAAGACATAGATCACCATGGCGACGCGTCGGTGGACTGTAAATATGGAGGCCAGGTTGGTTGAGCTGTTGCAACAGTATGAGTGCCTGTTCGACGTTTCTTCTTCCACCTACCACGACCACTATCAACGAGAGAAACGCTGGCAGGAGATAGCCAATATTCTTCAGCTGCCTGGTAAGTTTTTTTCTGCTCTTATTTTCAAGCAACGTTTCAAGGATGTTTCGGCACACAGTATAGCGCAAATCATCAAAGCAAACCGCTTGTCCTGCTTTGTTGACAACAATGGCACTTCTTGAACAAATCGGAGCTTTCAAATGTATCCTTATTGACAGCTGTCAACGGGCAGGACAGTCAGCAGGGGCCAACGAGCCGTTTTCACCCGTACAGTGTGAGCTCTCTGATTGTGCTTGATGATCGGAACGTACAGTGTGAGCACATAAATCGTGAGCTTTGGTCGCACATCGCAGACGATTCACTCGTACAGTGTGAGCTGGTATTAACAACAAGATTTTAAAAATCGTACAGTGTATGCTGGGCTTTAGCGAGAGAAAATGCTATGATGTAACCTCTGTGACTTGTGAAACCTTTTAAATGATGTATTTTCAGTCTTGAGCCCAGTTCAGACCAACGATTCATGACGAGACAAAATAGTTTTGGAACATTTGGAACATTTTTGGACATTGGTCAAATCACCGGTGGCTGGTTTTAAAATGTAAAGCACGTCATCTGTTTCTACAGTCAGTTGTCTTGTAGTGAAGTCCACTGGTCAAATCAAAATGACTGAAGGTGGTGTGTTTGGTGCTCCGTCCCCGCCGAGCCCTCTGTTTCCGTCCTCACAGTGTGCCAGTGCTGGATGCTTATGCACCATCACACACACATTCTCAGTGACTGATTAATTGGTACTAGTTACTTATATTATTGTGGCATATTAATTATGAACACAGACCATCTGATGCTTGTTTTGTTTCTGTTTTTCACCATTTCATCACTACTGCAAATGCAACTGTAGCATCCTCATTCATATTTTAAGGAGCTACAAATTATATTCAGAAACAAAATAAGCCTGAAAAGCAGGAAATCAGAATGGAAGTACAGAGAGTTGTTGCATAGTGATGATACACTGTTTCGTCTAGTTGCATTGGTGTGATCCAGCAGGTTTTTAGAATGTTGCTGTCCACCAGAGGGGGAGGGACTTTTCCTCTTTATTCAAGTGTGGCACCCAGCACGTTTTGTGTGCAGTCAAATTTTTTGCCTGAGTAAAAAGATTTGATCAGTAACCTGATTAAAATGCTATACAAACACGTTTTTCAGTGTAGGAAAGATTGTTGAGAGTTATATCTGTGATTTCATTGCAGTGAGGAAACAAACAAGCAGTCCTCGTTCTCACTTCATCACAATTCATTTCTGTTTCCTGCCTCTCCTTCATTTCTGTTCACTTTGGTCCTCCTCTCTCTGTGCGTCTCTTGCATCTCCTTTCTTCTCTCAGTGTCAGAGTTATCCTCTCGTCCTGGCTCGTATTGTTTTTCTGCTTCTATCCACTTGTCTGTTTCTAAGATGGATCTTGTTGTTTTTCCTCACTTTGTTTTTTCTCTCCCTCTCCTCTTTTTTCCTAGTTGTGCGCTGTGATTCCTTCCCTCTGCTGTTCTGGTTTTTGTCTGTGTTATCTCTGTGATCTCTATGTGAGTTGTTTATAACTCCTAAATGTGCCATTTTCCCTGAGTAACAGTGCAGGGAGAAATGTATTCATTTTCATGATGCTCCGGCACACTTATCTTTTATTTCCCTCAAGATTATTTTTTTATGCCAGTTCAGCTTTGTCAGATGTTATATGGTGAGAAGTGATAGGTAAAATGGGAAACAGTTTCCTCTGTATTTTCCCTGCAGTAATGTTTTAAAGCTGTGGTTACATCTCTTTTACCACTTTCCCCCCTTTTTTGAGTTTCACTGCCACGCTGAAAGAGTTCTTAGATTTCATATTCAAACAAAAACAATCATTTTTATCTGTGTGGTAAATTGAATAATAAGTATTTTATTGGTTATTGGACCTAAGCACCATAACAATAGCTCTTAGCTGCTCTATAAAAACCCTGTAAAGAACAACATTGCATGGCTCATTGCTCGGATGAAATTCTGGTAATACATTGGTGCAATAACAAAGGCCAAAACCATGCTAGGCATTTTCTTTTTAATAAATAAGATTTAAATGTTATGTTTCCTTTCAGCAAAGTCCTTGAACAGTAGCTAAACAAGTGGTGGTTGCTAAGCAACATGGCGAGTGGTAACTTTTGGGTTGGCACGTTCATTTTAAAATCATGGCTAGTGTGGTTTTATCTGTGCGTTTGTACTTCTGAACCTGCAGTCAGTCAAAACTACAGACAGCAAGCTGTTTTATAACAGTGATTATTTTCACAGTGGAGTGTACAGTTTTTAAGGTGGTGGCTCAGTCTTGCTGAAATAAATAAAGCAGGAGCACAGAAACATCTATTCATAGCATGTATTTGAAGACCCATAATGGCATGGATGAATATTAAAAGGATTTTTCAAATTCTGATTTCCTTTAGAAGCATTAGAAATGTGCTCTGCTGCAGTGCTCCATTGCTAAACGCATACAAGGGAAACATCTTTACTGTATAGGAATGAACCATAATTCAGTCCCACAATATAGCCTTGTATTTGAAAAGAGAAGACAGCTGAAAGAATGGCCTCTGTAGTCTGCCTTTGACGCTTATGATGCCTTCGACTTTTTAACCCCAACTTTCATTGGATGCAGGAGTCCCCCTCTCTGTCTGTCTCCTCCTCTCATTCGCTCTCCTTTCTGTTTGTCACCGACGCCAGCCCCCCCACCTCTCTTTCTCTGTCTCATTACCTCCTTCTGCCCCCCCCTCACACACTCGCACAATGCCTTTCTCTTCTCTCTCAGTGCCTACGGTCATTTTCACTTGGTGATTGAACTGACTCTGTAGCTTGTGTATGTGTTTGAAACAGGAGTAGTGGGAAAGAGAGGCAAGATCCAGAGAAGAGGACAAGGCAATATAGAGTAACAGGATGAGAGAGGGGAATGGGAGAGCCATGGAGAGTGAGGAAGATGGAGGGAGAATTATACAGCGAGATATTGCCTTGATGTTGATACTGCCCCACTGACCTTCCATCCACCTGGTATCTCTTTCTTCCTCCTCGCTGCCTCGTTTCTGCATCTCACTCTGACTGAACTTGCATCTCTATGAACTCTGAATTAGAATGACCAGAACCAATTAGTCTTCTACAATGCCATGCTCCATTTAGAGCTGTTGCCTAATTATCTTACGGTGTGGCAAAAGTCCTTTAGCAACACTGAGTTTCATGAATATGGAACTTTTTGAAGCCGAACTCTATCTGTCTCTCGATCTCCCTCTCTGAATACATCAATCTTTCTCTCTGTGCCTCAGCTGCATAGTATCACCCCCTTCCTCTCCTTGTATCCCTCTCTTCCACCATGTAATTTGAGAGGGAACACAGTGAAAAAATCCCCCCGGTAGTCTGACCCACCGTTGAACCTTTGCTTGCTTTGACAGATCGCTGCAACACGAGCCTTTCATTTCATCTGCGAAAAAAAAGGGTCTCTCTCCCCCTTTTTTTTTAATGGGTTGTGTCTTTCACCGCAAATGGAAAAAAGATCAAGTCCAGTGCCATTAACGCGAGTGAAATGTGTGCATTGTGTGTGTTTGTCCACTTTGGTGCCATTGATGTATATGATGATTGTGCGTCTGTACGGGGCCCATTTGTGAGATAAGGTTAGCCATAGCGGAGATAAGGGGGAGTGCGGAAAGAGGATCCGTTTTGGCCAGACGTGGTGAGAGGTGTTACAGACAGTTATAATGATTCATTTGTACACACTTTAAACACCTCTTACTCAGAAGGTACACCCTGAAACACACTTCACATGCGATCCCAATGAGCTTTGTAGTAGAGTCAGCCTTTTTGACTGAGAAGAACCATCTGAAATAACAAAAAAGGAGGACCAAGGCTATACATTTCATTGAATTGTTTTTAAAGTTTATTTACTTATTTGACACCGTAAGATTCAGTGGCTGGTTCAATGACACTTTGGTAAGTAGGGCTGACCCAAATGCTTTGAAGCTTTGAAGCTTCTATTGTTGCCATGGTAATCGATGTCTAAATCTGTTTTCAAGTGCTCCGTTTTTCATACCATTACCCTAAATATCCCAGTTAGCCCATATATAAGGCAATAGTAATCCAACATAATTCAAAACCATTGAAGAAGAGTACACTTGCAAGATAAATGCGACACTTTCAAATGTCACAATGGAGGGACAACTACAAGGGTTGATTTTAGCACTTGTCGTCGTGTACTATATTGCCTGCATTGTTCATTTTAGGAACTATACAGTTTGAAAACGAGGCGCGGCTCTAACTAGAAAGCAATGTTTTGATGCATTAGATGCGCCGAATGTGCATATTAAGGCAGTACAGGAGCACATTAATAATCCCTGTACTGTAACATGCTCATGCTTGTTTAACCCATCAATAATGGGACTGCAGTTGGTTTGGATCAAGGTCTGAACATGTTCTAACCACAAACGAACCACACCAGTGTTTGTTTGTAATCGGACCGAGACCACCCTTTCAAGGAGGTCTCAGTCCAGTTGTTTTGGTGTACACCCGAGTGCGATTGCTGTGTTCAAACCTGCTTAAATGAACCCTACTTTGGTGGCAAACAAACTTGAGTTCGATTGAACCGGACTAAACAGGGCAGGTGTGAAAGCACCCTTAGTGATAGGCCTAGTTTTGTGACTGTCAGTTTGACCACCCATGACAGGCTAACACATGCTAGCAAGTCAAGTGTCTGTAATAGTTTTAAAATTTGCGAAATTTGCAAAGATGACCCCTGAAAGATGAGTACCTGATATGCCAAAGGGAACTGGTGTATCACAAATGTACAACAAGCTTGCCAAATCACCAGAAAACAAACAAAAATAAATAACAGCACAGTCGTCCTGCAGAATATGTTTTTTAAAGCTATTATGACCTACATGCTAACAAAGTGGTAAATTATCAAGTTATTTTAAGCTTCAAAAAATGTCGTCTCTCGACTGTCTTTTACATTTAACAATGTTAATAAACTGACCCGATAGCAAATGCAGCCCCAAACCAAACTTAAATCTACCAGTTGTCTACCTTTTAACATTACTGTGAATTACCTCGTTATCAAAAATGTTTCTAATCATAATTATTATCACTTGCTATGAAATGCAGTAAAAGGGCAAAGTGAAGCATTTCCATTATTTGCAATGATAAGGCCTATTATAAATCCTTGTCAGGCCAGTGTGAACATAACAGTCCTTTTGTTGTGGACAAAATGAAAGGTTATGGCGATTGAGAGCGAAATTAAAGGTTATAAATGAAATTGAGTATTTCCTGCATGAGGGCATTTAGGAGATTGAGATTGTAATCATTACTGTTGTGCCTGACAAAGAGTAAAATGGATACGGAGGTCTATTGTGTAACCGTAATGAAAAAGTAAGGACTTGACATTGCAAAGGTTAGACTTATGGCAAGTGTGACGGAAGGAAAGGAAGGGCTGGTGTAGATACAGAGAGATGGGTGGGATTAATGAGGGAGGAGGAGATGATAAAGAGATGGAAAGGGGAAAAAAGGGGGAGAAAGAGGGAGGGGGAGATAAGAGAGGTGGAGGTTGGGAGAGGTAGTGGGATGGCTGGCAGGAAGAGCAAGCTGGCCAGGTTGATTTGAGAGGTTTCAGGAAGGTCAGTTGTTTGACACAGTTGGCTATCCTGTGCCAACCGTGAGCGCCGGGTCCTGCTCTCTCTTTACATCTCCCTCCATGCAAAGTTATGTCCATCAAGATGAAGATCTGGCAGGATGCCTCACTCCTCCACTCAAACACTCCTTTCTCCTCCTCTCCTCTAACTATGTCATTTTTCCTTCTCTCTGACTCCAGAAGCAAAACCATAGATAACGAGAATACCACTAGGAAAATAAAATAAGTGATTTACAGGGATATTTATGAGAGTAAAATGATCCAGCAGAACAAGTCAAATACGGCACAAGTGAATGATAAAGATGCCTTTCTGTTCCTGCTGACAGTCTGTATGAAGTTTTTCTCAGTTTATAGTCACAATGTCCAGGTGTTCTGCTGCTGTGGACTGCCTGTTTAAAAAAACAGAGAACTTGACTCCAATAACTTTTATATGGTTATTTCTGTTACTTGCATTTCATTACAATGAGCCCAAAGTAGACAGGACTTGGGGGCCCAACCCTGTCTCCTAGAAATTAAGTTTGTATATTCCTAAATTGCATTCATAATTACATTGGGGTGACAATGTGATCACTGCCTAGATTATGTTCATAGTTTCTTAAAGTTAACGGAAAACTACATTTATATTCTGCGCTGGATTTGTAGGGAAGTGGCTAGGTAGGTTGGTGGACAGACAAAGTGCAGGACCAAGACACCAGTACCCCAGGTTTGACTCCTGTTTGTGGTTAGGTGTAGGTAACAAAATCACTTTGGTTAAGGGAAAGGTTGTGATTTTGGTTAAATGTTGATAAAATAAGAAGTAGCCTAAAATAATTCAACGGTAGTCACTACATGTAGAAAGTGTATTGCAAAATCACCAGTTATGTGACTTGCCAGGTACATTAGTTAGCAACATTTCCTCATTGTCCATCCATCCATCCATCCATCCATTTTCATCCGCTTATCCAGGGCCGGGTCGCAAGGGCAGCAGGCCAAGCAAAGCACCCCAGACGTCCCTCTCTCCAGCAACACTTTCCAGCTCTTCCTGGGGGACCCTAAGGCGTTCCCAGGCCTGATGAGATATGTAATCCCTCTAGCATGTTCTGGGTCTACCCCAGGGCCTGCTACCAGTGGGACATGCCTGGAAAACCTCTAACGGGAGGTGCCCAGGAGGCATCCTGATCAGATCACCTCAACTGACCCCTTTAGACAAGAAGGAGCAGCGGCTCTGGTCCGAGCTCCTAATTCCAAGGCTGAGCCCAGCCACTCCACGGAGGAAACTCATTTCGGTCACTACCCAGAGCTCATGACCATAGGTGAGTGTTGGGACACAGATGGACCAGTAAATCGAAAGCTTTGCCTTCTGGCTCAGCTCCCTCTTCACCGTGACGGTCCGGTACAGCGCCCACATAGTGCAGAAGCAATACCAAACTGCCGATCCATCCCACACTCCATTCTATCCCTATTATGTTAACGGAAAACGTAATGTGTTTAATTTCTCTCAAAAATATGTTTGCTGTCCCACTGACATCTATCTACAACTATTACAGGTCCTGTGAGTGCATGTGTGTGTGTTATTTGGGCCTATTTGTGTGTGAAGAGCAGCAACAAAGTGTAGAAAATAGAAGTATCGCAATCAGGGATTAATAAAGTATTTTCTTCTTAAGAACTGATTGAGGAGAACCATCTCACTGTTCTTTTAGAACCTTGTAATTAAAGGAGTTAAGTGACTGTTTTTTGTATTAATGCTGTATATTTAACTTTTTATTACCAGAAATATTTTAAACTGGCTAACTTTTTGAAAATGCTGCCTGCAAGCTTTACTTTATCCTTGAGGATCTTAGGTCTTGTGTGATAGGGAAATCTCGGGCTGTCTGATGATGTTTATGTTTTGAAGCTCCTTTAGTTTGTGCTGGTTTTTTCTGGTCTCAGTGTCACTGTTTACAGGTGGTTCAAATGTAGCTTTGAAGTGATTAATCCATATATCTTATCTACATCTTGAACTAGCTGCTCTAAAGATGTTTGGCAGAGGGAGTCCCAGTGATTCCACCAGGAGCTGTTGTGTATGGATTCTTCACTCAGCTGTTTACAGATATTGAGTTGTTTGTTCTTGTTGTCTGATGGTACATTTGGAGCATCGGGGAGTCTCGCAGTATTGGAGGTGCACTAATTTATCTGCTGGAAATTTTAGTATGTTTTTTTCTTTTCATAGAAAAGTTTTCATACAGCCTTCCTCACAGCAGACATTTGAACTTGTCAAACAGACATAACTTAATACCTTTAATAATTGCTGCAGTGAATTTAGGCGTGACACTTCCAGGGCAGTCGTTGTGCTCTGCAAATACTAAATGACTCATTATTGATGTTGTTAGTTACACCTGTGCTGTTCCTGCAGTGACATGTCTACTGTGACTGTGTCTTTTGTGTACAGTGTTGTTGGGATGCATCTAACGTTATCTAACCTCTGCATTTGGTCATACAGAGAGGACAGGGGCCCAACCAGACATATACTCAATCCCAATACACCTCTTGCCCCTACCACTAAAGCAGGATTTATACTTCTGTGTTGAGCTGACGCCGTACCTGTAAAAAGCCTATGCTGTAGCCTGACGTGCACCTCCACGTCGCAGTGACGCAGACCTCTTGTCTATTTTTGTAAGCTGAAACCATTTCCCTCAGTGGAAAGAAAGCTTTTATTTACTTTTATTTCACAGATAAGAAACAATAAATTGTGAAGACAATTACCCCCCCCCCCCCACAAAATAGCATCTGTGTGATTTATTATGGCCTCATATGAGTAAAGGAAATCTCTGTTAGTCCCTAGGCTAATTTGTACAATGTGAAATGCCATAGGCTTGTGCTAATACCATTAGCATGTTGTATTTGTTTGGACAATGTGTTTAGTATAAGACAGTTGTTTTGTCAGTGAACCTTGTGAGCTGTAATGGAGCGGAATTTTGTAACGTTACCTTTGTTAAATGTTGCTGTTGTCAGTGGCTTCATATGAGTAGAAGAAATTTCCGCTTGTTGCTGAGCTAATTTATACAATGTAAAATGCCATAGGCTAGTGCTAATATCATTAGCATGTTGCATTTGTGGGGAAAATGTGTCCAGTGAGTTATAATGATGCAGATTTGTGTGCTTGTGTTTGAAATTGTCTTTATTAAGCCATGTTTAATGTGTGTTTTGGATGCGTTTTGAATCAACTCAGCTTTACAGCACTTCACAGAAACCACACTGCCGACTAGTGGTTTGGAGGTGTAACTGCAGAATGACACAGACACACCACTGCACAAGTATAAATGCTGACAACGTAGGCCACATGTGTAGGCTACGGCGTAGGCTCTGTATAGAGCTGACGCACAAGTATAAATTTGGCTTTAGCCCTTACTCCTTCATTTTGCATGTTCACATCTAGGGGTAGAGTGTCCTGATTCCTGTTGGGATAAAGGGGTAAGTCCTACATGACCCTCCAAATGGAGGTGTTTCAGAGGCACACTGCAAACCAATTGTTATGAGAAATCCTCAGCAAGATGACTGTACAAGCAACAAAAGAAACACACAAACAAATGAAGGTCTTGAAACGTTGCCACATGTCATAGGGGAAGATTTTAATCACTATCTCGTGTAACTATGTTATGAAAATGAGGGGCAGGGTTAAAAATAAGAAATCGGATTGGGTCTAACTCTCTTTTTCAAAGAAACCCGGCAAAGACAGGCAGCAGCATAAACAGACACACATAGTTACAGGCAGAAAAACACAAAAGGGACAAAATAAAAAGAAAGTAATGCAAAAGTAACACACTGCTCAAAAGAAAAGTTTAGATGAATTAGTTTCAGAGACAAAAAAGAATGTAAGCCGCTGTGCAGTTATAACTGATGGACGTTAATGATACTTGTTTCCTATGTCAGAGTACACAATACTTGAGTCTTTAAAGTTTTGCGAGTTCATGATCTTTTGGCCTATTTGGGGGTCAAAAGGACATGCACCATGGGACTGGATGCATTTGTGTGTGTGAGTGTGTGTATTTTGATGTTTTTTGTGAACTGCACATCTGACATGCACTGAACCCTTAACCCCTACCAGTACAAATCCTTGGCTCAGGACCTGCATTGCTTGGCAGGCTACTCAGGAAACAGCAATGGTTTGTGTGTTAGTGTGTGTTAGTGTGTGTGTGTGTGTGTATGTGTGTATGTAATTGCTAGGTGTGTGTAGTTTATGTTGGGTTTTTTTTTTTTGGCCTTTTAAAAAAGATTGAAAAATCCTCCAAAACAAGGAGCTTAAAGCAAGGCCACATTCAAAATATCAAAAAGATACATCAACTTTTAAACTTGCCTTTTTGCACACTGCACGGAGGAGAGGCTCTAATGAAACACTTGCCTTTTGTGCATCTAAACGGATACATATGTGCACTATTCAATGCTTGTATAAAATATCTGACAATCCTGATAAATGCAACATTCGCAGAGTTTCTTTGTAAGTGCACTGCACTACGTCTGCATTGCTTCTGTTGCCATTATCCTCACCCACACGCTCATTAAAACATGTCAGTATTTGTCATGTGGAGATTCATTTGAGTGGGTTCATTTTGGGGTTCAACACCAGAGTTCGGAAAATCAATCTCTGCTTCTCTTCCAAGACTTTCCAAAGCAATGCCTCACTGATGTGTGTTTTAAGCAGGTAATCTCTTTTTATGTAATAGATTACATTCCGAAAGTAATCCCCCTCAGCCTTGTTCACACTATAAATGCTTTTATGAGCCTCAGGCCTTGTACAGTTTAAGTCTTTCATGTATACGGCTTTCAGCTGTGTGTTGGCTTTGCCAATAAGACATGCTGTTAAAGACTTGGCAGCTAGTCTGCAGCCTCCACAGTAAATGGTTTGCAGCTGACTTTAACGCACAGTGGCTTTCAAACTTTTCTAAATGAATTGTGTGGCAGCCAACAGTGATTTTGCGAGGTAAGATCAATGACCTCCACTCCAGGTGTGTGTCAGTCACCCTGCTCCATGCTTTGAAGACTTCAGCTTTTACAGTATTGCATTGCACGTAACATTGTATGGAAATATCTCCAAAGTAATTGAAGGAACCATTTTTATCCTTTCAAGTACCTTTGAAAACAGAGTCTTTGACCAGGAGTAGACAGGGCCTTTTAAAGGCAACAGTCAGATAATTTATTTTGCTTGAGTTATCACAAAGCTTTTCAAATAATGAAATAAGTCACATGGCTTTACTTTTAAAAAACGGAGCCTTACATTACCACATGTCAGGACTGTTTTTAGTTGTTGAGTTTGGTGTAAAATCAAACAGCATGACTTATCGTTAGAGAGGAGGATGTGTGTGTTAGTGCTGGTGTGTTCATCAGCAGTGGTGGAACCTGTCATGGGAGACATTCCTTTCTACCTGACAGCGTCTGGTAACAACATAGACTCACAGACACACACGCACCTTGTGTTTTAACAAGATAAGCCTGCTGTGCTTGTCCTCTGTAAAATCGACAACTAATATATAAGGAAGGGAAGTTATAATAAAGATAATAGAGGTTATTGTGTGTGTGTGTGCGTGTGTGTGTGTGTTTGTGTGTGAGGGGGGAGACAGGCAGGGAGAGGATAGAGCAAGCAGGGGAGGGCTGCATTTTAATTATTTACAGCTGAGCAGCCGAAACTCCCTTCTCCCTCTCTCCCTCTCTTCCAGTCTACCCTATAATCCAGAGTTAAGTTATAAACACAGTTAAAGTTTCCAGCTCTCTCGCTCATCCTGGGTGGCCAAACTGTGTGTGTTTGTACGTGTCTGTCTGCATGTGTGTGTCTCAGCCCCTATGTTTGCCTACTTGCATCTCTGTGGATGAAAAGTCTGTGTAGTTTTTGCGGCCACGCTGTGACCTGTCATGACCCAGATTGTGTTTATTTCCCTATCCAGGATGATTTGATCACGATTGTCTAAACAGAAACAAAATGACATCGCTGAATGATACTTTGTGTGACTGCGACTACTCTCACTGGCTCGTCCCTCCGCAGTGCCAAGTAGTTTGAGGTGTATTTGGCAGACAAACACACTGCTGACACAGCATGTGCAGTTCAACAGCCTTGAAAGAAAACAGTCACATCACTGGGAGTTGCAGGGAGAATAACACCTATAAATCTGATGTAAAAAAGGAAACACATTACTGGGTGATGTATCTGTTATCTTAATGTTATCACAGTTTTCAGACCTTTAAGAAAGTGTAGCACTGGATGAACTCATAAGTGCACAGACTTGCATGCACATGAAGATCATCAGTCTTTAAGGCCCCTTAGAGAAGTCTCATGTTTGAATGTGTTGTAACAGTTATAATATGATGCTTTATTGATCCTTATACTCTGTATTTATTGAGGTCAGAGGTCAAGCTTAGCTACAGAACAGCACGGCCGCAGCCGGAACAGTCAGAGGGGGTCACAATATAACCCTTCAATGCGTTTTGCTGTTAAACATTATCTTTGCACAGAGAATGAATTATCGGTATTGAGTTCTGATCTTGCTTCGACCGCAAGTTGTTTATTCAAGCCCATGATTGAATCCAGCCGCCCTAATTGAGATGCTGTATCTTTGACCTATTCCAATAATGATAATGCAATAGAAATGGACTCTGGCAAAGGTGCTGAGTTAAAACTCAATTCAGATAACACTTCAATGTTACAGTAACCAAGGATGTTGATTTTGGTATCTTTCATCCTTAGACTTTCAAGGTACTGTAACTCAGTAAGAAATAAATCGCTCTCTCAGAGATGGATGGTAGTTTTCTCAAGCTAAGTGTGTCCACTGTTGGTTGATTTTTCAATGGAGATGGTTTAGTGCTAGCTTGGCCATCAGTGGCTAATCCTATCTCTGGATGATGGAGTGTGAGGTGAGCCCTCATGTTCGAAGTCAACACATTCTCACTCTGACCTCGTCACATATTGATGTCTGGCCATGGACTTTCCACATCCAGATACAACGTGAAAGGTACCCTGGGTGTAGGGTCGTCATGAGAACCGATACTTCGGTACTAAGTTGATGCCAACGCAAAAAATACGTCGGTACCTGTTTTTTCCAGTACCGTAAGTACCGGATACAACTTAACCCTCAGCGGGCTGTGTCGATTCCTGTCGGAACTGACGGGGGCAGTATACGCGCGTCAGTCTGTGCCGAGGACGAGCACCGAAGAACACCTGTTCTCCATCGTCTTTGCTAGAAACAATGGCTTTTACAAGTGCTGCTGGAGCCACAACACCTCGGCTTGTCGAAAAGTCAGGCAGTAGGAGTCGTGTGTGGAGAGGGTCTCATTTACACCGCAAGTGATGCAAACGGTCGCTGTTTCCTCGTGTTTTCATTTCGGCGAGCATGTTAACAGGTTAGAGCATTCACACCACATCCGTTCTACGCGCTGCTCGAGTCGCGCTGCTTTCACGAGCAAGCTCGAAAATAGAAAACTCACCTCTTCTTCTTTGGGGTTTATTGGAGATTTGCAAACACAGTGCACTACTGCCACCAACTGTTTGGGTGTGGTTTGTATTTTCGACGTCGGTTTTGGTGTGAATACACGTGTGCTGCTGCATCGTTTGCGGTGTAAATGAGGCCTTAGACTTAAAGTTTAAGTTTGAAACAGTTTTAATAAAGTAGTGAATTTAGAAATACATGAGTTCTGTTTTTTGATTTTTATCGTGGTATGGAATGAGTATCAAGAATCATGGAAATTCACTGGTATTGGTATCGACTATTGAAATTCTGGTATCGTGACAAGCCTACCTGGGTGCATTGGTAGTTGACGTTCTGGGAACCGTGTCAAGTTCTGCCTGTTACATGCATTGTCTTCTTTCAAAATACACTTCTGTTTTCACAGGAAATGTACAGTTTACATACAGTCCCTTTCAATATAAACGCACCATGACAGTGCAACAACACAAACTAACTTTTTATTTTCCTCCAACAACTAACACAGTGGTTGGGTTAAGGCAACAAAAGCACGTGGTTAGGACAAAAGAACAGGTTTTGGCTATACAATCTCATGGGACGCGAACGCCTCTATCTTGGGTGAAGGTTGGTGTTTGTTGGATTCATCCACCACCAATACCACCCGCCCTACTTGGACTTTTGCCGCCTTGTCCCACCGCGTTTCCCCGACACAGCCGAACACCGTAAACTATAACATCATATATCATATATCGTTATAACGTTAAAGGGCAACTTTTGCATCAGTGTCTGACGCTGCAAGTCACTGCCAAAGCACCGGATTCCAACGACTTCAGAGTGAGACTGAGTTGGTTTTGCAACATTTGTCTGTTGAAGTGACAATGAATTCACCATTGGATGACAGTTACTGTGCTCCCAAGTGTCAGCTGAGCTACTGTAGGCAAAGTTGTCCAGCTGTTGGAATAAGAAGCTTTGATATTTGTGCAAACCAGCGCTCAGTAAAACAGCAGGTCTGCAAAGTTTTATGGTGTCTCTGAATTACCAGCTCTGCTCAGCTTGAAAAAACAAGAGTCAGTTACAAACCCGTTGCCTTTCGGCAAAATTCTGGGTTGAAATTGGTCACAGGTGGGCAGCTCTGAAGTCTGCTTCAAAGGTTAAGATAAAGGAGAAAGAGCTTAAATATCTCCCTTTTTAACAGCTGTGTTGCAGACCCTGAGAGTTGACTTGTGCATCGCTGTTTTTATTGTGGTCATTGTTGACATTATAATCTTTAGATGAATAAAAGTATGTAAAGCTGTGAAGGTCAGCTTAACTAGATGGAGTGAAAGATGGAGGCAGAAGGATGGTATGTGAAGTTGCTGACACCACTCTTTAGCTGTTGAGTGTATAGAGAGTCTATATGATCTGTGGGTGGCCTAAAACGCTTTTGAGTGAGACAGGAGGGTAGTTTGAGCTTGTTCTGTGGAAAGTGAAACCAGCCAATCCTCTCAAGTCTTACATCAACATCAGAATGTTATTGATGTGCGTGCTCTATTTTAAGGTGAGAGCTCTCAGAGTCTCTCTCCCTCTCTACTGCATATATCTGTCCTCCTTCCCTCTCCCTGTATGCATGGAGCGCTCCTCTCACTGCACAACTATGTAAAAAAAAAAAAAAAAAAATAAGCTGGCTTGGCTAACTTTCCCTAAAGTTAATGATTTAGAAGAGGTGTTGGCAGACTAAATTATCACCTTCTGAAAGGACCCATTGAGATCCCATATGTGAACCACATATCTGCAGCAAAGCTCGACTCAGCCAAGAAAGATTGAGCCTAGCCCCACCCGATTCCAAAAAG
Organism: Epinephelus moara; assembly: GCF_006386435.1. Taxonomy (NCBI): domain Eukaryota; kingdom Metazoa; phylum Chordata; class Actinopteri; order Perciformes; family Serranidae; genus Epinephelus; species Epinephelus moara. The sequence continues at coordinate 18,963,083 of NC_065511.1, read as the reverse complement.
GAGTCTGTTCAAAAACTGTAATGAACCTTGGCTGTTTAGCTCTTTGTCAATCCAAACCTGAAAAAAAAAAACCCTCAAAAGAGCTAAGAATATTTGAATAAAATATGGGTCATGGCCCATTTTAAGCCCTGGAACACATTTAAGGAAACACTGCCTGCAGAGGTGTTTTAAGCTGTTTTGCCAAAAGTAACAGATTATATCAGATCAAATATGCCTAAAAGCTAAAGTAATGCAGAGACACCTTTTTTTAAGTGATGAATTGCTGAAAGACTCTCTCAAGGTGTTACTTCCTTATGCACTTTTTTTCTGCTAGGGTGGATTCAGGTGTGCGCAGGTTAACCATGCGAAACTTAAATCACTTAACTGATGTATTAGATGGTTCGACTTCTGAGGCTTTCGCGCACATGCACCTCTTTTGCCAATCCTCCCGTATGAAAATCATGAGATGAAAAATCCCCCGAGATGAAAGAGCAGAAAGTGAGCCAGTGTAATATGACAGCTAAATTGACGACATTGGACAGACTAAGCTGACTGTTCTGAAGGTCTAATGAAAGGTTTCTTTGAGAGGCCATGTCAGCAGGTGAATGGAGGTGAATATGCTGGCTCCCTCCTCCTCCTCCTCCTCCTCCTCTTTGCTTCTCCCCACCTGTCTTCTGCTCTCCTATCTCTTTCTCCCTCTTTTTCTCTACCTCCTTCTTTGGGCTGAAAAGAAAGCCTGTCTTTGCTTTGATAGCCAGAGTTATTATCGGCTCCGGTGGTGGTCTGAGGCGTGCGTGTATATGAGGGCCACAAATCCTCATCAAAGCTCTTAGGTTCTATACCATAGCCAGTGTTACTTTCGAGGAACTATAAGTAATGGTAGCTGAGGTAACATACCATATAAGTGTATCCACACTATCTATCTATCTATCTATCTATCTATCTATCTATCTATCTTGTGTGTGCGTGTCTGTGCTAACAGAGGGAGTTATTCCACTACAGCTACCAGCATACCTTTGATGGCCCTTCTTGATTTATAGCAACATTAAAAGGCTGTTGCCGGCGTTTGCATTTTTATTTTATGTTTCCTCTTCCTTGCATGAAGAGACGCTGTGACTTATTAGTGCGACAGATTCTGCAGAGGACAGTGTTTCGGTGTGTGTGTGTGTGTGTGTGGAGGGGCGGGTGGGTGTGTAGGGGGCGGATCGGTTCGACTGCAGTCTGTGCCGCATGCATTTCAATGATTAGATATCAAATCTCACATCATACTTTTCCTGGAAAGTTCTCTGCTGCTTTAGAATATGTTCAAGTGGTTCTTCTGATTTAGAAAAAAAAATGCTTCGAAGAGCAAAATTGATGCAATTTTAAAAATGCATTTTGTTACAACAGACTGCAGAGTGAATTAAATTAACTCACCTGGATGCACATTTATGATGTGTTTATTCTGAATGTACACATCTGCAACGCATCACTGATTTGATTGACTTTGACAATTATGTCAAACATGCAATAAATCAAATTACATTCATGTCGAAGGACACGCGCTTTTACATTTTCTTTTTTTCTCTCGACGTGTCTAAAGGAACACTTCTGTTCACTGTTCAAACTGCATCTTAAGACAAAAATGGAATCTGACACCACCTTGCATCGGGCCCCTGGGCTAGTGAGTAACAATATGTTGTTCTAATATGCTAATTTTTCATTAAGGATTCAGTGAAAATGAGCGTGTGAGATGATCACACCATTAAAAGTTAGCATTAGCAATGTAGTATGCTAATCAGGCCAGATGGGACCATTCTGTTTGTGTAAATTAACTCCCTCTACTTCTTTGCCGGTAGACCTGAAAAGATAATCCCTGACAGCCCTTTGAGAATGCTTTCATTAGAAATACATTGCATATTTGCTTGAATATATATTGGCTGAAACATTTATAAATCCACCCTTAGATACCGTCATACTATGAACATTGGTGTTATTTCGAGGGCATTGTGATGATTGATTGATGAAGTCTTGCACTTCATTTTTTTGTAGATCCACTACCCTGAACCTGCCTCAACCTTCCTGTTACTTGCTTGTGCATAGCCATAAGAACATAGTATTTACTGCTCGTCCCCATAGTGGCCATTAATGTAATGAAATCGTATAACCCAAAGGTATTTGCTTTCTATTTCCTACCATCTCCTGTAAACACTACTGCACTGTTATCCAAACGAGCTAAGTGTTCAGTAAAACCTATGTCTGTAATTATTAAGCCCTCCTCATTATGAAAGGTCTCCTAGAAATTACATTTATACTAATTTGTTTTCCCAACCACATTAAGGAGATAAGAGAGACAATGTTTGTTCGTCTAAATGAAGCACTGCATTTATGGTCCACATGGGGAGGTGGTTGGGTCGGATGGAGAACATGCAAAACACTGAACTTTGACACAAGAGGCAGGTTTAGTCCTTGAATTGTATATATGTTAGGTTTAGGCAACAAATGCACTTTGGTTTTTGTATAAAAAAATGTGGTTTTGGTTTAGTCTCAATAAAGTAAACTCTTGCTTCAAGTCACTGCAGACTTTCCCACCATTAAAGCATTTTCTTTCCTGACGCTCACCAAGATCTAAGAAAGGAAGCTTTTTACGTATTTCACAAATAAGAAACAATAAATTGTGAAAACAATAACGCCTCCACAAAATAGCATTTTACGTTTTGTGTGTGATTTATCCTGGCTTCACATGGGTAGAGGAAACCTCTGCTCATCGCTAGGCTAATTTATACAATGTAAAATGCCATAGGCTGGCGCTAATAACATTAGCATCTTATATTTATTTAGAGAATGTGTTTAGTATAAGCCAGTTGTTCTGTCAGTGAACCTTTTGAGTTGTAATGGAGCTGTATTTTTTAACATTACCTTTGTTAAATGTTGCTGTTGCCCCAGGCTTCATATGAGTAGAGGAAAAGTCTGCTAGCCGCTAAGCTAATTTATACAATGTAAAATGCCATTGTAAAATGCCATAGGCTTATGCTAATAACGTTAGCATGTTGTATTTGTGGGGAAAATGTGTCCAGCAAAAGACAAGTATCTGTGCATCCTGTGAGTTATAGTGTGTTTGAAGTTGTCACTATTAAGCCATGCTTAATGTGTGTTTTGTGTGTGTTTTGAATCAACACAACTTTACAGCACTTCACAGAAACCCCACTGTTGACTAGAGTTTTGGAGGTGTAACTGCAGGGTGACTCTGCTCTGCATAGAGCTAATGTACAAGTATAAATCCCACTTAACATGTAATAGCTGTATGTTAACGTAATTGCTAGGAGACAGGGTTGTGCATACACATGCAAATAGGTAGCAACTTTCAGTCTGTAAGCCTTGAGTGCTCAATTGAATGTGTGTTGGTGTGCTTTCCCATAGGTCAGTCTTTTTGTCCTCTGCCAACAGTCCAGTTGGGGTAGTGTGCTTTGCTCTCCTAATTCATACTTTAAATGCCGTGACTGTGGTGCAGTTTTACAGTATGACTATAATGAATGTATTAGGATTTTATTGAAAATTTCTGAAGGCAATTGCTCAGTTGCAGTGACCATAAAGTGCAACTATGTTTAGATCTGTCGCATGCTTGTTGAGAATTCACATTTGTGATAATTATTTGAATTAATATCCTCACATTTCACTCAAAGCTTATTTTTTTAAACTGGAAACTCTGTGCTATTATTGTGATTTACACTTATTACATGCCTGCGTTTATCCCATATAACTCTTCCACATTACATGACTCATTTTTTTTTTTTTTTTTGGACTTTTGATTACTGTGCCAGTTACTGTGCCACACATTTTAAAGTCTGATTTATAAAACACTGTGGCTATTCTAGCAGAAAATGGACCATATTACACTTTTTTTTTTAGCAGTGGTGATCATTTGTAATTATGTTAGCGCACCACTCATGGAGAAATGCAGAAAAAACAGCTGTCTGCACCATAAACTAACTGTTGGCTAACAGTAAACCCTCCCTGTTAAAATCCATTATTTTTATCCCCTGAATACTGTCATTATCCTAACAACACTGAACAAACTGTCTCTCACTCAACCCAGCATCCCTCTTTAGCCAAAATCAGTATTAGTTTTCCACCACTGTCCCTGGGCATGTTGGGCATATTCTAAGATCCTTAACCCAGCAGAAAGCTTTGTTTTTGGGCTTTAGTCCAGCTCTGCTCTTGGGAGGTCCAACAGCTCCTCCAAACCCCCTCCAGTCATTTTTTTGGCGTGAAGGATTTTTATTTTCAATCACGCTGTCCCAATCCCCGGGACAATTAGAGGTCGTCACAGAGCAGTTTATAGAAAGTGCAGAGCAACAGAATGTTGTTTTGGAAAGTTGTAATGGTCCCTTGTGTGAATGAATAGGCTTGGAACAGCAACATTAAAAAAAGAGACTTGTACAATACAGAAACAGAAATAGGTTGCTTATCTTTTAATAATTTTTACTTACCGGAAAATCTTGTTTATCCAAATCCCCCGGGAGAGGTTGTCCAAGAAAATTAAATGTTCTGCTGTGAAATTCATTGAAATTCCTCACCGGGTCTTATTCAAACTCCCAAATTTGAATAGAGTGTATTTTCATCTTCCTATTGCTTGTGCTCATTATCTCCATTCAATCCAGGAGTAACATCAGAGATCTGAAGCTCTGACACACATAGGCTTTACAGCATCCAACAGTGCTAATAAATTGTTACCATCTGTCGCATTAATGCTTGCAGTGTAGAATGTTTGTTGAGAAGACAGCTACGTCTCTGTCCTTGAGTCATTATTCATCCTCCAACACCATGTAGATGTCCATTTGGGACTGCACAGTGTGTGCTGCACTGAAGATACAACACGACTGGTGCAACAGATTCCTCACATTCTTCCTGACTGAGAAAATGTGGCCTACATTTCATCATTGAATATTTGTTTAAGACCAGCAAATTAAGAGAGAGACAGACCATTAATCTGACATTATCCAATTAACATCAGCCAGTGTTCCTCAGCAGGCATTTATCAAATCTATTAAGCACTCAACATGGCGGTTTACTGCAGCAGTGTGTAAGATTTAGGGTGAATTTGCGGCATCTGGTGGTGAGCACTACAGATTGCAACCAGCTGAAACTTCTCCTGGTTACAATTCCTTTAGTGTTAATTGTTCAGAAGGTTTTACTGGATGCTGAAGTATCCACAAAGGTCTCTTCCTCTCCAAAACAACCAAGACACTTGATTAAAAGCGGTAAAAACTGAATAAAGCAGTTTCATTCTGACCTTGTCACATATTGACGTTTGGTCATAGACTTTCCACGTCCAGATACGACGTGCAAGGTACCCTGGGTGGGTTGGTTGACATTTCGAAATACATTTCCCTTTTCACAGGAAATTTACCATTTACATATTGTCTCTTTCAAAATAAACACACTTCGTCAAACATCAAACATATGTGGTTGGGTTTAGGCAACAAATGCAAGTGGTTAGATTAGGAAAAAAGAATACGGTTTAGTTTTATAATCTTGCGGGACGTGAACACTGCTCTTTCGGGTGAAAGACAGTATTTGTTGGACCCATCCACCACCCCTCCCACCTTCCCTGCTCTGATTTTTGCCGCCTTAACTTTCATTATTGTCCCACTGCTTTCCCCCTGATTGCAACCAGCTGAAACTTCTCCCGGTTACAATTCATTCAGTGTTCATAGTTCAGAAGGCTTTACCAGCTGCTGAATTATCTACAGAGGTCTCTTCCCCTCCAAAACAAATGAACCACTTCATTAAAACAGATAAAAACACTGCATAAAACAGTTTCAAGTTACAAATCAGTGTTTCTCCTATGCTGTTTGGCACGTGGCCGACTGGCTGCTTGCCCAACACCTTCTAAAGTGTGCTCACCTATTCTCTCTCATAACTAAATGTGTCCTCATCTTATTTCTAAACCAGATGTTCAGGAGGCTCTTCATGGGCCCTGAATTATTGACAAAGGTCTCTTCCTCTCCAAAACAAACAGATTAGGTGATCAAAACTGGTAAAAGTACTGAATCAAGCAGTTTCATGTTACAAATCAATGTTTCTCCGATGTTGTTTAGTATGATGGCGATGCGCTGCTGGCTTAGCGTCTAGTTCACCTTATTTTCTCTGGTAACGTAAGATCTAGATGTTCAGGAGGTTTATACTGGGAGCTGAATTATCCACAGAGGTCTCCTTCTCTCCAAAACAAATGGATGCTGTGATTTCATGGTGAAAACACTGAAGAAGGAGTTTCATGTTAGAAAATCTCTCTTTTTGCAACACTCTCATCATGAAGGGGCTGTTGCCAATATGATAGCACAAAAGAGTGAAAATGTGAATGACCCTATCTCGAGCCAGTGTGTCGTTTGTCTGTTTTGGGCTACTGTAGAAACACAGCAGTGCAACATGGTGGTCTCTGTTGACAAGGACCTGTTTGCTATCTCACTTAAAATGGCTCATTCTAGGGTAACCATTCCATTTCTGCCAATATATTCCCCTAAATCCTACACACTGGACCTTTAAAAATAACACTGGTGCACTCAGCCACCTTTTATTTGTACATGTGATTCCTGCAAGCAAGCTAAACAGTGCTCTGTCTCCCTCCCTCTCTCTCTTCCCCATTATCTTGTCAGCATGAGGTCATTGTCTGGTCCAAGCCCAGTGATGTCATTTCCTTCATAAACAAGTCCAACTTCCTCTCGAGGGTCTATATCAGCTGAGCTTATCCTGTGAGTGCCCCAGTGGGACTTGAGTTCACTTCAGAGTGACCTTCCCTCCCCCACATACTGCTAAACTCTCTATTACTGTTTATTCATTTTGTCCAGCATGAAACTATATTTACCCTGCACCATACTGTGTTTGGTTCTACAGTGCTTGACACAATAGCAATATGCCGCTGGTGTGCTGTAGAACTGCATTAGCCCAGTTTTGTGAGTCAGATGTTATCCCTGCATGTATCTGTAGAGTCTACTTTAGTTGCCCTGACTCACAGCGCAGATTAACTGAGTGAAAGTACCTGACTATGCACTCAGTTGGTGGGGCAGTGGTGTTTGGTTTTTACAGCAGTGTGGATCAAGTGAGCAACCGCAACCTACACTGATGTCAAACAGGCACCACAGTATGTGGAATTCTACAGCTTCACTTTGACCATTTAAAAGAGCCCTGCGCTCCTGCAGATGTATTCAAGAGCAGATTGTAGTTCTGCAAATCATCAAGGTAAAGGGAATGGATATGAAATCATTTTTTTGAAGGGTTGGGGGAGTTATGGAGTGAGGCACAGCTGTAGCCTGCCTGCAACAACATGGGCTGGGTTACTGTATTCAGCCAAGGTAATCATGATCTAGATGAGCTTTAAAGCTGATGGTTGCTGGTGGGGGAAAAAGGGACGTGTTTCCTTTGCCAACCCCCCACCTCACCGTGCTTCTCAGGGAAGGTTGATATGGGTTAGGAGTTTAAAACCGCTACACACCCATGTGTTTTAACAGTTCTCCACCACATGTGTTATCAGCTGAGCCACGAATGTGGGAAAGCCCCGCAGGCAGAATGACATCATGCCCTGTGTAAAACTAGATATAGACTAACACACAAGGGTGTAACTGGGAAAATGAAGGAAATGGGAGAGATTGTTGAAAACAACCGAAACCAATGGAAACAAACAAAGATTAAAATGCCCACAAACTGTGAAGGCATGACTCTCAGTGTCAGCTTTACTGTGCACTATTTAGAAAGGTGCAAAACTACACTGAAGCAGGGCTGATAGCTGTAATGGGTGTTACATTTGAATTCCAGTAAGAGTTCTGAACCTCTGAGCAATGCAACAGTAGCATCCTTTACAGTATGACAGCAATGTTGACATTCTGCCCTGTATTGATGTCTTTTACCATGATGTGGCTAAAGATATTGATTTTCTAGCTTCAAATTGATTTCTTTTGCGTGTGCTAGCCCTTTAAAAGCTCTGGCACAGTCAGCTGTTTAGTGTTGAAATGTTTTAACAGTTAGAGCTTCTCTGCATGTGTTATCAGTTTAGCCATAATGAGCAAGAAGCCCAGTGGCAGAGTGACATAATTTATAGTTTAGAACTAACACACGGGTGGAACTGGAAAATAGCAGGGAATCTTTGGAAATAAGTGAAAATTAAAAAAAAAAAAAGAAAGACTGGAAACAATGGAAACAATGATGGCCACAGTTTGTCTGGCTTTTTGCACGGCTGCATGATGATACACAGTTATTCACTCACAGTTAGACTTGAGCATGTTGAAGTAATTGCTTTTGATGATAATACAAACAGTGAGCGCAGTGTCTCATCAGTGCTGAGTAGGGCAATAAAGGATGGACTGCCTCTTTAGCACTGGAGCCTACTGTTTAAACATAAACATGTGGGCTCTTTACAGAACAATACCAGTAATGACAGATCATCCTAATTCTTTTGCTTTCTTTCAACATGTCAGCTCACTGTTGAGAGCGAAAGAGCTGGTACTGCATGTTCTTACTCAGCTTTTAGAGGAAGAAACTACTTTGAAAACTAAAAAAGGACTATATTTTAGCAAACCGATAACTCAGCATAAACTATATTGACACCTCATCATAAATCAAATACTTAGCAAATAATAATAAACACCCTTTCAGAAGAGGCATGTTTCCACTCAAGGGTCAGCAAACCTATAAAAGAGCCATTTCTGGCCAAAAAATAAAATCTGTCTGGGGCCACAAAATAATGATAGTAAGGCAGCCTGTTAAGTCTGGATTAGCCTATCAGCAGCATTACAGTCATAGGTCTAAATGAGTATTTATGAACATGTTTTACTGTATAAAACAATGGACATAGCTACTGTGACATCACTCATTGGTTTGCGGACTATCATTTGAAGCCTCGAGTTTGACATTTCAGCCTTCCCCATATTGGTTCTTTGGAGACAGCCTGTAACTCAAGACTTTAAGTTTTAATAAAATGTAAATATATTTATAAAAATTCATCCCTGTACAGTTGGGAAATTAGCTTATTAATTTTTTTTTTTTGGACCAGGCTGTAAACGTTTTTTTTATGCTGTAAAGTTAGGCATTTTAACATAGTGGTCTATTGGGATTGACTCTCTTTTGGAACCAGCCTCAAGTGGCCATTAGAGGAACTGCAATGGGCTATTTATGATGACAAATATGACAAATCTGTCCACGCAAAATTAAATTCTCTATTCTCCTCCAAGCGTTTTCCTTTTTTGGATTCCGGATCCATAGCTAGCCACCACTATTGAGGTTTGTCAGAATTCAAAGGGAAAATGTGCTAGGCGATAGATGTATGATGCACATTTTTATTGGAAAATAAAAGAATTACTTTAGGCCTACAAAAATGATAAATTAAACTTAGAAAATATTACTGTTATTGATTTCCATAAACACCCTTTTCGATATTTTTTGGTGAGCAAGGCAACACAATTGTCCACAGACACTAGCTAGCAAGTTCTGTTTGCTCGTTTTTGACAATACAGGAAGATGATGTGAGTGGTGAGTTCGGAAATACTCATTCTGAGTGCCAGAGGGAACTCTGACACAAACTGGACCGTACCTTAATTCGGAGCGCTGTCTGAATGTACCGTTCGGTCATCCAGGGCACCGCACTCTCTCTGATTACCTTAACCTTTCGTTAATTCATACAGAAATATAACACTAGTGTAGAGCATCAGACTGAATTTATCAACACACTATGTCAGGTCACTCACTCTCCGGGACTGCAAGTCTTACTTGAATAAGTAAACACTAACTAATGGGACCAGACTGGCCGAACCGTACACTCTCACTCAGTGGATCGATGATTTGGCAGGACTGCTGAAGGTGGGATGGTCGGCTTTGTGGTTGATTACTATGCCAGTCTTATGGCTTATGATTTCCTCCATTTTGTTTTGCCATCATCAATCAATATCAAAGCCACCGGGAGTCAAAAAACAGGGTCTAAAGACCTGTATGTGGCCCCGAAGCTGCAGGTTGCCTACCCATTTTAACTGATGATGCAAAAACTGCCACCTATTCAATAAATTTACAAAATGTACTGTATATAGTGTTTTGTATGTGTTATCTGATGATGTAATATTGCAGAAGGCATTAATACATTCCTATTCCTGTTAGAGTATTACTCAGTATATGCATTCCCAGAGCAAAAATGAATGATATCATTATAGTGTATTAATATCATGTGGGCCCAAATTACATTATCGGCTTACTAAATTCTTTATCCATTCAGACTGCAATCATTTCACTCCGGTTTGAGTGTGTTTAAAAAAAATATTAGAAATATGGTAAGTGGATATGATTTTTTTGTGAACACAGGAAGACCAACACATCATTTTATAATTTAAAGTAAACTTAATTTCCCCTCCAACATTTGGTGTATTAATGATATTAATATTAATAGAGCCATTACTGAGGACATAGCAGCACGTCCTCCACTCAACAAGGTTTTTTTGATCAAAAGAGGTAAATCAGCTGAAGTCATATGAGCGCTGCTGTTTCTTCTACAATTTTACCAAGGGACAAGTGGTGAACTGCTCATGTTGTTAAACTAAAAAGGAAAAGGCTTCAGGGAACATGACATCATCATCGTCATCACCACCATGACCACTGCACTGACCAGCACCATGATCATCACCACCGCTCTAACCACTACCACCACCACCATCATCATCATCATCATCGTCTCCCAGAGCTCAGTGCACCAGCATAATAACTCAGAGAGCTAGAGCCCTGTTGGAAAGATGACATCATTCTTTTTTCCCCCTCTATAACTCTCCAGGGTACAACTTGACAGAGCTGAAGAGCAGGGAAGTAGTTTTGTAAATGATGTGATGTGTTGGCATCTTTGCAGGAATTGTCAGCTGCTTTGCCGTCTACAGCTCACAGAAAAGGCCCTGTAGGAAAGTTGACATCATTCTCATGCTGCAGAACAATAACTGGCATCCCTAATCCTCTGACATAAAATTGACATATGTCTGGAAGAGGGGAGATATATGACAACAATGGAAATCGTTGGCCCTTCTGCAGGAACCGTCAGCTGTTTGGCGTTCTGGAAATAAATGGAAAGGATTGAAGTGTTTTAGCAGAGCAGCAGACTTGCCAGAGACACAGTCCATGAACTGTGACTGTAAGGGTTCAAACCCTCCTTGTGAAATGCTGTCACACATCTCGGTGCGATGTTCCAAGTGTATCTACGCTGTAATGTCTAAAATTGGTTAATAACCCTCTGGAGTGTGACTTCAGTCTGCCCTTGGGCTGAATGACATAATTCCCAGACACTGGGTGCACAGTGTAAAACTTGAAACTGATATTAAAAAAGGGGAAATGAGAAGGTTGAAAGCATCTGTAAAATCATAACCACATTGGAGAGCTCAAGGTTGAAAATCTAAAACCATCATGTTTGGATCTAAACACAGAGTGCTAGGCCTCCTCCACCCTCCAAATGGTTTTGATTCGAGGAAGTGGATTTGTGAAACTTGGAAGCAGGGATTCATCTGCCATAAGTGCTTGAGGGAATCATTCAGCTATGTTTAACTAAAACCAAAAGTGCTACAGGCAAAATGAGTTGAGTCCTGCTGGCTGGGGTAATTCTCACTGACTTAAATGGTAGTGTGTTGAACTCCCCTGGTGGATTAGCACCCTGAAAGTGACAGCATGGTGGGAAATGATGACCGCAGCGCTAGAAAGGTGTGTGTTTGTTAGCTGTCAGCAGTTTCCTAAGGAGAGAAAGAGAGAGGGTGTGTGTGTGTGTGTGTGTATTTTTGGTAGATGATGTGCCACAGGAAAAAAATGCCAAATGCCCAAAATGCCTGAGACACACTCATGCATGCGCCTACACACACAACTACAGAAACTGGTGTGTTTTCACAGAGGGATGACAGCTAGGTGATGTCATCGTGCTTAAATCTGGCTCTGGCAATATGCATCAGTTAATGTGTCAGCGTGGGGTGTGTGTGTGTGTGTGGAAGTGTGTACACATGGATGTTGCTACCACAGTGACTATCTACTGTATGCCTGTCACTTTTATTGATTTTATAGAAGCCATTTTAATCAGAAAATACAACACGTGCCTTCCATCTGAGTCATACATAAAGCACACAATATGTGTCAGTGCAATATTTTTCTTTTCGTGTGTGGGTGTTTGAGTCATTTGTACCCACTTACAAAAACATGCTGTATTAGGCTAATTGCTCATTTTAACATTGTTCCTTAGTGCAGTTCCTCTAATGACAACTAGAGGCTGACTCCAAGAAAACTCTTTCTGTGCTGAAGTGGTTGAGAGGGATCCCCACTTCTGCCTTGACACACAAATCAAGATTTTACATAATGTGGGGTTCACACTTCACAACATTTTTGTCTGTTCCAACTGTCACTCTGTCAGATTAGGTGATTGTGGAGTCATCAAATCGTGCCGTGACTTGGCCGACACACACGAGAGACTATACGTTGGTCTGTGACCAATCATCCCTGGTCGTCTTTCATGACGTGCATGATGTCATCGGGTTATTGTCCTATTTTATTACTATCAGTCACTGTGTCTGTTCATGTCCCAGCCAAAACATTATTGTAGTAATGTAAAAATCGGAACCAGATGGCAGGAGCTACATTTGAAGCACCACATGCAAACTATGCAAGTCACTGAATCCTCCACCACAAGTTCCTGCAAATGTTTCACAATAAAAGCCTGTTTGGAAAATTAAGGGATTCTCTCAACTGAAATTATAATGGGCTTTTAATGTTAAATAGCTACAGGAAGTGTTGAGTTTGAAATGATGATGTGATGCATTAACAAGGCAAACAGGATCGGATTAAAAATAAAAATAGGAAAAATACGGAGGGAATAATAAATAAAGGCCCGTTTCTAATGTAGTCTGCTTGAAATGAAGTTTATTACCTTATATCTTCCATTATAAAGAAATAACATTCTTTGCTAGCCTGACGCTAATGGGAGTACTCACCGGGTTGCTGAAGTGCCTCTGCTGTTTCACGCCATCACTTTTCCTTTTTTACTTTGTCATGGTAACATCCCTAGAGGAAATATCAAAAAGGCTGGGGTATTGTTGACATATAGTTGTCCATGGCAGCATATCGGTCTGTGTTTCTATTGGTCAAAGTGACGGCTGTGACGGGAGACGTCGCATAACCACAAAAAGAAAATCAAACATGCTAGACTTTCTGTCAGGACGTCATGAGGCATCCCAGACATGGCGTCTGTTTTCGTCTACTGTGACACCCTACATGAGATAAAACAATGGATTATCATGTACGACTCTCACAACACCATACAACACTGCATCAGGCTTTAATTTGGCTGATACTGTGTTGTGTGAACTTGGCATGACTCATGGAGGTCTCAACAGCAACATTTACTTCTAATGTTTGTCTTGGAGGGGATTTAGAACAATAGTTTGACAGGTTGCTGCTGTTGCTCGCTAGTCACTCAAACCAGGCCTCACTGTATTTCAGTAAATTTTGATTATGTTATTTATGCTTCTAATACACTGATACTTTATTAAAATGCGGACTGCACTGAAAAGTTGAATTATACTTGTTAGCTTTGTGGATTGTCACTTCCTGAGCTAGAAGTCTTGATCATTACGCACTACTGGTAAAGATGACGAGCTTCATACAGGTCACAGCGGCATACAGCATACCATGACTGTCGGTAAAATTGGGACAGTTGATCCTCTGTCTACATGTGCTGCCTCTCTGTGAGGCACACACAGTACTGGGTGGCCACATTTATCATCCAATTCAATTGAAGCAACATTTCATAAACATACCGTGTGGCTCTGTAAGTTTTGTTTGACAGGGTCATCTTGTGGGTTCTCCCATGATCAGTGAGAAGGATGAGTAACCCCTTTCATTGCTGGGACCGCTGGATATTGCTAACCCCACACAAAGGCCTGCGGGCATTTAAGATCTGAATCACTGATTTAAATGAATCAGTCAGAGAGACAGAGTGGCGAGCTATAGTAATGAGAGCAGTTTGGAATTCTCATACAAGTAGGACACAACATGCTGTGAGGTTGAGTCAGTCCTCTGAGGGGTGATGGCATCACCGTCTATATAATGGAAATCCTAAGCCTCAAGTGTGCTGTATACCTTAGACTCGCTTTAGATGTGTTCTCAGGCACAATGTAGCTCAGTGTCTGACTCACATGAGTCATGCCGATGTCTAAAGAGGACACATTGTGTGTTGTGCGATTGAATCAATAAGGAAAGGAGTCTGCCCCCTGAATCAGTAGCGTTCTACAAACCACGTGACTCATTTGCCAAAGTCCATAACGCAACTTCCTCATATAAGATCTGAAAACATGATGTGGGAAACTACAGTATGTCTGGTGCTTTGAGCTCTAGACTCACACAGAGACAAGAACGTGTCATGTTTGATAAAGCTTTAGCTGATGGCATCTGAAAAGCAGAAATTTCACCGTTAAAGGGGAACACCCCCTAAATTAAGAATTCCAGTATGTTATTTCCAGTGCCTAGGAAAGTTCAATTAATACCTGTAGACATCAGTTACTCACTCAAAGCCAGAAGCAGAGAAGAAGTCTCAAACTTGTGATGTCATAGGGTATAAAGTCTGGGGCTGCCCCATAGACAGTGAATGGGAGACTGATTTTGTGGACAATGTTTGTTTTCTTTTTTATACCTGAACAACCTTTCATCTGTTGTAATGGTCTCAGTTCTGAAACCGAAAATGTAACCATGAAGTCCCAATCACTGCGGCGTCGTGCTAAAAAAAACTTTCGGTTAGACTAGTGGAGAAATGCAAAATCTGCAAACTTGTTTATTTCTGTTGTCATTTTCAGCCATAACTTTAACATTACATGCATATAGTGAAAGAAAGTGGTCCGACCAGTGGCGTGCACAGACTTTTTGAAGGGCAGGGGCGAAAAGAAAAAAAAGGGCACATACAGCGCATTCTCGCCACTGAAGAGGGCACTAAGTTGCGCGTGTTTTCGAGGGCACTTTAGACATGTTTATATGTTATACAAATGGCACATTATATAGCCTTAAATCAGACTAACTAGACAGACTACTCAAGTTAGTTTGGCGTTTTGGCTCCCAGGAGGGCACTTTAGCACGCGTTTCGGCTCCCAAGAGGGCACTTTAGCGTGCCTTTTGGCTCCCAAGAGGGCACTTTAGCGCACGTTTTGGCTCCCAGGAGGGCATTTTTGCTCCCAAGAGGACACTAGTGTGCGTTTTGGCTCCCAGGAGGGCACTTTTTATGTACTGTGTTGCCTTGCTAGTGTTTTAAATAAACTAAATCTAACAACATGGAAGAGCAATGTACTGCTGTGGATTGGGGTCGCAGCAAAACATATTTTAGCAACCTAAAAAATCAATATCTGTGATAATCTGAATATTTTCCTGACCTTACCATACACACTAACTGATGGAGGTAGCGGTGGACGAGCAACTGTTCAAAAATGACTGTTTTAGTGAATGGAGGCTGGTGGCTTTGAGATAGTGGCTTTAATTACCCATTGGAAAAAACATGTCTGATGGCAAGGTAAAGTGTTTAAATATTCTAAATACAAGATACACTTACACTGATATTGATTTTTTTTAGAGGGGCTTTTTTGCTGGCTAAAAATGAAACCAATTCAGGCTGTGTTTGCAGAGCAGAGTTGTTCATGTTCAATAATATTTTTGGACTGTCTTAGACCATAGGAATAACATGTATGAATTTTAAAATGGTAGTCCCCCCTCAAGTATTGGAAAAGGAGTTACCTTGAAATCCATGGAGCAACATGTTTTTAATCCGTATTTGTATTCAGGGTTTTTACAATGGGTTTAGTTGTTTTAATGCTCAGCAAGAGCTGGGAGTGTTTGATTCAGATAGTGAATGTAAATCAAACTTCAGCATGTGACCAGATGGTGACTGCAGGGCCTCCATGTGATTGAAAGGTCACCTGAAGCCCTCACCTAATCATTTTTCGGAATCCCTCTCTGTTGCATCCCACGCACACCCACACACCGTTGGACTCGTCTTCCTTCCTGAGGAATGACAATGCTTCCTTGTTTATGCAGTTACCATAAAAACACAATCAGCCACAAGTCAACACTGACTGACTCCAAACAAGCTGGATTATTGCTCTAATTAAGCTTTAATAAGCCCTTATTAAACGGCCGCAGGCCTCGTTAGGCGGTTCATTAAGTCATTTCATCCTTTTATTCCTTCATTAAGTCTCTTTTCTTCTCTCTTTTCTTCTCAGGGAGTGTGGGAGTGGTGAGGTCTGGGAGATCACGACCTTAATTCTCTCCAAGACAGACGGTTTAATTAACACTGGAGGAATCCTCGCCGGCTCCAGACCTCTACAATGGGAATGTACAGGGGAATTGGATTGCCAAGGTAAGGCACTAATCTAATGTGTTTTTTACTGGCAATATACACTAATAACCTTTTAAATTACAGCTACCGTGGTCCCTGCATTTATGATGTAATTAGATGGTGATATTGAATGCATAAAAAAATAAAAGAAATTCTGAATATGCATGTAATATAGCAGTGTTTTAAAGAAATGCCTGATAATGAACAACAGCGTATTAATTTAATGTGGGCACAGTTTGTATAATTTATTTCACAAGACTCCAACATGAGGAATTTAAGTAAATGTATAAATATCTAGCAAGGCTAGAAAATAAAACTATAAGAAAAACTATAAAATTTAAAACTAAGCTATAAAACTATTCTAAGTAACTGACAGAAGGAAATTGCAACAGAGCTTCTGCTTCAATAAGCATCCAGCCACGGCTATGTGCAGAGACACTGACATTTTAGCTGTTTTCAAGAAGTTCAAAATGATACTTTAATGCTGCCTGCGTGTGGGTTGTGTACAGTTAGAAACAGGAAATGTTGACCTATTACCTGTTTCATAAACCCACAAAACCAAGTCTGATTGTGAAAGTGAAGAGAATTAGACTCTTCTCACAGTTTGAAAGCAGCCTGAGTTGGCTTATCAGAATTTTTTTTATAAATGTTTGACAAATAATCCTCCATAATCAACATTACTGATTATGTTTTCACATTAAACGAGAGAGTTGAGAGTATTAGATATGTTTAAAGATTTAAACTTTATACCAGTGGAGTAAGGTGATGCACATATTGTCTCGTCACATGATCAAAGTCTTGACACTGCATAACATATGCATATTACCCAGCAATTATCATTTCATATCTTAAAAATACCAAGGAAAATAAGAAATTAAGAAGTTATTAATTTAACATTTTTTGTTCATGATTTATAGTTATAGAATAAGCATATATTTGTGTTATAGATGCTATTGACTATTTTACAAAAAAATAAACATGAAGTAGATGGGTTTGCCTTTTTTGTGGGCATAGCAAATGGTACTGTTTTTAATTTAATGAGAGTTCTTCTTTGAACACAGGCATATCTTAATAATAATACTACTAATAATAATAAACTTTATGTATATAGCACCTTTCAAAACACGGATACAAAGTGCTGTACAATAAAATTAAACACATATAAAACACAAGGAGTAATAAAACAAATAACATGTCATAAGATGTCATCCAGTAAACGATAAAATAAGGAAAGTCAAAGCTAAAATCAAGATAATAAATGGGAAATAACATCAATAAGATAGCAATAAAATAGACAGCTCAGATAAATTCAGGATATGCTTTCGGATACAAATTGTTAGGAGACACCTAAGTCAGTGACTCGGGCAGTCTTATATCCTCGGGCAGGTCACTCCATAGCCTTGGGGCCCTGGTGGCAAAAGCTCTGTCCCCTTTGGTCTTCAGTCTGGAGTCTGGGACGAGCAGCAGACCTCCACCCGAGGATCTAAAACTACCTAAGGGGACTAAGGGACTAACAGGTCTGAAATGTAATCTAGAGACAGGCCATGAAGAGCCTTAAAAGTAATTGATAAAGTCAATCCTAAAACAAACAGGGAGCCAGTGTAAAGAGGTCAAAACTGTTGTGATGTGGCCGTTTCATGGTTCTGGTTCTGATTAAAGCTGGCAACGTGGCAATCACTCATACCGGCTCATCGTCCACCCAACACATTGCTGGGTCTCTATATTTGCACCCCTGCTTTCACTAACTTTGGTGCTATTTTGTCAGCCTGCTTCTTTGGTTTGCCCTTTGCTGTGAACTTTACCCTCATTATGCCCCACCACAACATCCCCTTTCACCAGAGAGTAGATCAGTTTCAGGGTGCAACACGTTTTAAAAACAACTTTGTATGGATGTGGAGCACATGGTTGTGAAGGACACACACACATACATCCCTCAGACCTATTTTAGTGTATAACCTTAAACACTCAAGCTGTCCCTTTGAAGAGTGTAATGCAAGCTGTTCCCCTCAGGCTCAAAAGTTGAATATTACAGTGAGTAACACATGCTTCATTTTTTGGCTGTTGTGTGGGGGGGATTTCCCACTCTGTGTGGAATATTCAGAGGTGAACTTTGCACGCACAGAAATTTTTCCCTTTCACGTGCCAATAAACAGCACCTGAGCCACTGTTTGCTGTTCGCAGTGAAGAAAGTGACACCCCAGGGAATATTAAGGGAAACAGGTGTCTTAGTTCTTACGACATTATTATCAGTGTAAATATCCAGTATGAGCATGGATTGTTCCCAAAGTCTCCCAAAGGTGAATAAAAACAAGACAAAACAAACAAAAACACCCAAAACAAAACAGAGATGCGGATGTCTTAGCGATGCTGGGTGGCTGTGGGTGGCTGTGGGTGCAGGTGTGTGTGAAGACAGTGATAAAATACTGAACCAGCAACACATGGAGACTGGGCCAAATTTAGCCATCTTTTCTGACTGAAGGAGGTGTGTATGTGTGATAGAGTGAGAGAGAAATAGAGATCATGTGCATGTGTGTGTGTGTGTCTATGCACACGGGCATGCCTTTGCATGTTTATTAGCAGTTTGGATCCTGCTGAGGTGACAGATGTTCATGGCAGAGGTAGGCAGAGATGGGACGCAGTGTCCAAATTAATCCACTCGTGTGTGTCGGTCTGTGCTGGTTTGTGTGTGTGTGTGAGGGGAAGTACTCATACCTATGGAAGTCAGGAAAGCTGTCCTTCACTTGTCTGTGTTGTCTCCACGACATTGTGTGTGTGTACACTGTATGTTGGCATGATTTAATGCAGACAGGTAAGACTTCCACCTTCAGTCTTGACGTGATTGAGTTTCCTGAAGCTTCAGCAGATGTCCAAACCCCAGGAATCACCCTCTGCCGCTTTCTGGCGTTTGCTCTCTTCCTGTTTTTGTTGTTTTGGATTTCTGTGAGCTCCTATCTATCTATCTATCTATCTATCTATCTATCTATCTGTCTATCTGTCTATCTATCTATCTATCTACTGTGTATAAACACCTAATCAACATAAATATATATATACATAACATTCATATACAGTCACACATACAGTAGCACAGACTGTTTATGTTGACTGATGATGCAGATCAGCATGCACCCACGCACTCAGAAACACAAGGAAGTGGTGGTTTGGATGTTATGCAAAATTATAGCTCCCATATAGAATGAGACACAAGACACAAACACACACACACACACACACACATGCACACACACACCCTTCCATGTCAAGTGATTAGTTACACAATTAGAACCTTGAGTTTCACAACATGCAGAAGCTGTAACTGTTTGTACCTTTGTGAAGGGAGAAATGAAACTTGTGAAGTCAGTTGAAGCCAGATATGAGTACAGTTGCTTTACACGTTGTTGCTTGTTTGAAAAACACACCCAGCATGATTTTTTTTAAAGCTTAAAATCAGTCATTATTTAAAGGTGTTACAGTAATTAATGTGTCCAGCCAGTTTTGTGGGATACAGAATAATCTTATAATTACCTCTGCATTACACTTAAAAATTATATTAATCAGTCAAATCTAAAAATTAGGGGGAGAGGCTTTGGACAAATGCTGAACCCACAAGATCACCTTTGTGTGCCGAACGGGCCCACCCTTAGCTGTGCGTTCTAATTGGCTGTAATTGCGGTTGTCGTCTAGTCAATGAAAGCAATTACAGGCAAGCAATTACAAGACGCTGGCCACCAGCCATAGGGGCAGAACTTCAGACCAGGACACACACACACACACACACACACACACGTGCAAGTGCACAAATCCACAAACGGACACAAACACACATACAGGCAGTCACCCACACATTTCCTGTGTGTTTCATGTAAGACGGTCTTTTCTTCTTTCTCTTCTGTTTGGAGAGGAAGTGCGGGTCTAATGACTTTTCCTATGCGTCACAAACACTGCATGTGGGAGGCAGACAGCCACGCCACACGTGTGTGCATGTGAGAACCCTTATGCATATATGTATGAGTTTATGAAGAGCGTGATAACATGCAGGTTTTGTTCTGAATTTGTTAGAGGCTTCATGTGTATTTACGAGTTTGTGTTTTTGGGGGAAACTTCACGTTTGTGTTTGTGACAGCAAGTTATTTGTGTTCGTGTTTATGTGTTCACAGGAAGTGTGCACACTCAGCTGCTGCCGAGTATTTTTGGTCTGTCTCTGAAAAATAAGTTTGTCTCAGAGGAATTTTACACACATATGCTTGTTTCACCGTGTGCATTTGATGTGACCATGTGTGCCTGTCAGACACATCTGTATTTGCATGTAATGGAGTGTGACCATACATACGGTACTGTATACAGTGTACTATAGCTGTGTAGCAGTTTGTTTTTGCATGTGCCTTTTGCTCAGTTCTTGTAAACAGCGCTACCGCTGAGACCTCACACAGTTTGTAGAACTCACTTTTTCTCTGGTTTTTTTTGTACCACTCAGACTTTCTATATCAGTCCTAATCAATATTTTATTTCGTATGAGAATTACTGTGGACCGTGCTGAAATTATAGTTATAAGTTGTTGTAGCAATATATCCTATATTTATGAATGCTGCTACCAATACACCTCCTGGCTTTTACATCAGTGCCCCATAGCGTTATTTAAAAGTGTTGAAGGAGAATTCGGCTCCAAAATCAACAATGAGTTGTCTGAATAGTCGGCTAGTTCAAATCAAATTTTAAAAGTTTTAGAAATATTTTCAGGGCTTGAATTTGTATCTCCCAAGGACACAAGTGATGCAAACAAAACTAACATACTGCACCCTGTTCTCATTGATTTACTCTACATCTATTGCCTGGATCCAGGCCTTTGAATCTACCATGCTGGAGTTGACTGATTCATCTGGCGTTGTGGCATGAGACAGTGGTTTCTCAGCTGAAATAAAAAATGACCGATAAACGCCACGAGACAACTCGATTAGCAAATCAGCGCCACGGGCCGCCCTGTCAAGTGTTGTCAAGAGGCACACCAGCACCAGTGAGGAGTAATAACAACAATGCTGAGTGCTATAGACAAGATAGATGCTGTTCTAATTCAACATGTCTTCTCAATATGGCCCGACAATGTAACTCGGTCTCACTCTGAACTCGTCAAATACCAACACTTGGTCAGTCACTCTCGGCATCAGATACTAACACAGAAGCACCCTTTAGCATATGAGATGCAGAGACCGGTGGCATTTTTTTACACTCCAGGCAACTGCCGTAGAATAAAGAACGAGAAGGTCTGCAAAGGAAGGTAGGAGGGAGGTGGTACGGATCACAAACTCCAGGCTTTCAACTAGAAGACGGCTGTTCGTGTCCCATGTGAAACCATAAGTCAATCGAGATATTTTAGCAATATAGCAACAACAATAAAACATGGCATTGCTAACAAATGTCATTATTTTAAGCCAAACCACGATGTCTTTTTCTAATCTAACCACATGCTTTTGTCGCCTAAACCTAAGGAGGTAAACCCAAAAATGAAGTTTTTGACCTATGTTCAAAACGTAAGTATATTTTGAAAAGAGACTGTATGCATTTAATGAGTGGAAAATATATCTTATATGCTATATCGTAGGCAACTGGAGTTGCTTCTTCAGAGCTGAAGAAACCTTTTGGATGAGAGGCAAAACATCTTCAAGAAACTCAGGCATGTCCAGTTGCCTACAATATAGCACTTAAGATAACCATGACCTGGATGACTGAGAATCTTCACTGATGTGGAAAGTATACATTTTCATGAGAAGATACAATGCACGTCCTGAGCGTAAATTAGAGCGTAAACTGACATGCTGTCCCTGAGCATCCAAAACTGATGCTGCGAGGGTACCTCGAGTTTGACGAGTTGGGAGTGAGAATGTGTTGAATATTGTGGTTTGTTTGACTTCGCTCTACTCCATTGTTAAAACCCTATATGTTGGCATGGCTATGCTTCAGTGTAAACTTAAAATGACGTCAGATTCAGGTGGATACGTTTGTCTCTTGTGATTGGTAAGGGACAATCGAATCCCCCTACACCACAGAAAGCGAATAGATTGGACACAATGTCAGACTGAAGATGGAAACAGAGTGTAGCAATTTGAAAATTCTGTCTGATATCAGCCAACTACATCTATAGAATGGGCAATGAATATTGATTCCAATTAATTTTTTTAAAAGTTGAAATGACAAATGATCTGTTTTATTATACAGTATATATGTGACGTCTTCCAAACTGCAGTGCTAGTTACAGGAATTCTGTGTATATTTGGCACTACAACACTTAAAGTATTATGATGATATAAATTACCTTTGGCTTTAATTTCACACATGATGGTGCATCAGTCTCGTCTAACTTGTCCAACCAATTTGTGTCAGCAAACTTTCAGTCTAAACATAACATTGATCAGTCAAATCATAAATAATGTGGTTCGTCTATGCCTGCCTAAATGTTGACACAACCAGAATTGACTGTCTTTAGTCACCTGTGGGTTCAAAAATCTTAAGCAATGTTAAATCAGGTTTTACCTTAAACCGCGTCACCAAAAGTCTGAATAATTTCTCACAGGAGTGAAACAAGGCCAGCTAATCCAGCAAAGCTTGGTTCTCCAAGCTGCCGCTGCAGTGAGTTTGCACGGTTCATCTGGGGCCACAGAGAAGTGTTCTGCTCTAAACGAGTACCCATTCAAAGAGCAAGGTTGGTGCTTAGCTATGAGCAAGGGACTATTGAAACATTATTTTAGGTGAAATGAAAAACAGAATCAAAAACAGTCTTTTGATTGGATCCAAGGCCTTTGCTGAACTCTTCTTCCAAACTCATCACTCCCCTTCTCTGCCTTTGCTCCCTGGCGCCAACTCCATCATTTCCCTTACTATGTCTAACACTTATGAACACCCACTCTCCTTTTTCTTGCTTATCTTTCTCCCTCTATTTCATGTCTTTTCTCCCTCTCTCTTTGCCCTTTCATCACTCCATCTTCAACTGTGGATCTCGTCTCTTTATGTTTCCCTCCGTGTTTATTTTCCTCATGCATTTCTCTCTCACAGCCTTCCCATACCTCTGTCTTTCTCCCTCTCTCTCTCTCTCTCTGCCTCATTCAAATTCAACATTTTTTAACTTAAGAAATGCGAAATGTGAGCTTTTAGGTGGACTTTGTAACTTTTGGACAGAGCCAAGCTAGTGTTTCCTTTTGTTTCTAGCCTCTAAAATAAGCTAAGCAATCAGCTACTGGCTGTGGCTTCATCTTCTGCAAACAGACACAAGTTTGTTATCAGTTCTCTACTTTAACTCTTAGCAAGAAAGAGCATATACATATTTCACTTATTTATGTTATCATGTTTCAATGATGAATGAATTATTGCAGACCCAGGCAGTTACTTACAATAGCCCTGTTTCCACTGAGCAGTACGGTACGGCACCACGAAAAGTTGTGGATGGTACCAATGGGACCATTCTGTACTGTCCCCATTTTTGGTCACCCCTCTGTTGGGGTACCTAGCACACAGATCTGGTACTAAAAGGTGGAGCTGTGAATACTACAGGCTATGCATTGGTCAGTTTATTTGTTTAGCGAATGCAAATTTCTCAAGCCAAGCAGTAGCCTCTTGATCTATATTGTGGAGGGAGACTAGACCTCCTTTTAGTCTTTGGAGAGAGCAGGCTTCAATAATATGCTCCATGGTTTGCTCCTCTCCACAAGCACACATTAGCTGCTCCCCCATCCCATTGGTCAGTAGCGGATGGTCACTCTGCTCAGGGCTGAGTTGTGGCTGGTTTTGAAACAACCACTTTTCATACCGTGGAGAGTTTTACATGAGTAAACTATAACTATAAAATGAAAGGATGTTTTGCTGCCTCTTGCAGCAGATGTAGTCGGAGAAAAAATAACTTAACTTACTGGGCTGACTGCCGGCGACTTTAAAGTTGGAACGTTAACTTGTAATGTTACTCAATGAGTCCCATGGAGAGCGAATCTCACAGCCAGCCTGCAACCTCGTTCTGTGGACGATAAACAAGGTGTAGACTTCCATCTGTGTTACCAGTAATGAGGAAATACAGTGAGTGTTGGGCGGAGCAGTGAGTGACAACAACCCCGCCCACATTTAACAGTACTGTTTGCGGTGGAACTGCTAGGGTCTAGGTACCATGTCTGAAGGGTTACTTTAGGTTCCAAAGGTACCATACCGAAAGTGTTTGGTGGAAACGGGGCTAATGCGTCCGTCTCATTGTCTGTTTCATAAAATGTACTTTCAATCAAGCATTTACATGATTTTATTTTAAGTGGTGTATGATACCATCGCTGCAGCAAATAGATAATGTATAGTTTAATTGGTTTTTGAAGACTGACTCATTACAGCCTTTTCAGTTGCATCAATTTTACCATATTTCTCTGCAGCAATGAAATAGAGAGAACGACTTGGGTTTTG
The DNA here is from genome assembly GCF_006386435.1 of Epinephelus moara. NCBI lineage: Eukaryota > Metazoa > Chordata > Actinopteri > Perciformes > Serranidae > Epinephelus > Epinephelus moara. The sequence goes on along the minus strand of NC_065511.1, from coordinate 18,938,335 downwards.
CCTCCTTGTTAGGAACATGTAAAGCAAGTTCGTTTCTCCTGCTCCCCCTCCTCCCTCTCTCTCTGGTGCTCACTTCAAACCCCCTCTCTCTCAGCTCCACATCATCAGCAGTGAGACTACAGTTGCAGTTGAGTTGAGTTCAGTCGAGGTCAGACAGACAGTGTGCGCTGCCTGGGGGAGATACAGGCTGGCTACCAACCAGATAAGTTGGAAGGAGATGTCCTGGTATTTCCTCTCTCTCTCGCTCTCTTTTATTTCTGAGAGCTTGTTGCTCCCACTGAGTGTTGGAGGCTAAGAAGAGCTTCTGGGAAACCAAGTCTGACCATTAGAGCAAATAATAATGATAATAAATGAAGTACAGTCTGTCTCTCATTTCACTATCACTCCCTCTCAGCCTTCCCTCTCCATCTCCTCTCCTGCATGCACGCACACACACACACACACACACACACACACAGATTTTTATGATTTATTTATGTCAGCATAAATTACAGTAATAATCTCGGGTGCACTGTATGAGAATCAGATACAGGAGGTGCAGTTAGTGTTTTAGCAGTGATCTGCTCTGATACCTCAATGCCAGCTAATTTTGATCACTGCATGTCCGTGTGTTTGCGTGTGTGTGTTTGTCTTAACCCACTTGGGATTTCCCAACAAGTTTGATCCGAGTAAACAAGGAGCCGGCCAAATAGCTGTGGAGTGAGAGAGAGAGAGAGAAACAGGGTCAGAAAGTGTGTGAAGCATGAGAAAGGCAGAAAGGCACAGGCAAACACTTACTCAGGCTAAACCCTGAAGTCATGGACAGGAAGCTGATATTTTCCCAGACTTACTTTACTCTTTTTTTTCTTTCTTTTTTTTTTGGGTGTCTGATCCGACAATTGTAGCTTCCTCTGAGGGGCTAATAATACAACAGAGCCATTGTGCAACACGACGTTTCCCCCTCGCCTGGTTTAGCAAGAGAGAAGGCGTTTGCATGAAATCTTTCCACTCCCAGTGTGGTTGGGTGGAGTTTTTTTTTTACTGCCATCAGATTGGATTGTCACACCACATTGTAATAATGCACTATTATAGTCTGGCTCAGATGAACATACAATACAGAGATAACAGTGCTCTGGTAGCTGCTGTACAGTTCTCCATGTCCTGTGTCTATCTTGCACTGGTTCTGCAATTAGGTGGAGCAGCTGTGCAGTATGAGCAATGTGGAAAATAATATCTAATAACTGGAATGTGGATGGAATTAGATGAACGCAGACTTGTGTCAATGAAGTACATTGGTACATGCTGAGTGCACATACAAGGCAGAAAGAATGCAAAAAGCAGTATTTGGTTTGCAGACATGGAGCCATAAATACACACACAGTGGATGAATACATCCATACACAAAGTCAAGGCCAATTTAAGTGAAGTGTTTTTAATAGGACACATTTAGCACTTGACAAAACTGACACACAGTAAATGCAGACTAAAATTAGCAGAGGATGTGTTCAGACAGAACGCAGGGCAAATTTCCACTTCACATCATTGGCATGCTTGACCATTTTTGTCTGTGTCCCAAACTGCCAATGTATCAACTGACAGTTGCCAGCTAGAAGCATTTGCACCAACCCTGTGTGTGTGTATTCGTGTACAGTGAACTCAGGTTCTGACTGAACTCAGAGGACATATCCTGTTTGTATGAGGCTCGCTCCACAAATGGCACTATACTGTAAAGTTACATAGATTAGGTTTAGGCAAGTAAAGTTACTCTGGTTAGGTTTAGGAAAAGAAACATGATGACGACAGTTCAGAACAGCCATCTCCTTGGAGGACAGTCCTGTGTGTTGCGACCCATTCACCACCTTGAGTTGTGTCCTTAGGAGGACCACTTCCTTCTTTGCATGCCACTCTGGAGTCCTATCAGAGCACATTCAACCATAGACTGAGACCACCGAGGAGCAATACAGAACGCCACAGGAGATCTTTTTTACCTGTGGCAATCAAACTGTATAACTCCTCCCCCTTGTGTTAGGAGGAGAGCTGAAACAAAGAACACTGACAGGAATATTCACTTATATTAGGTGCACTATTACTTACTATGATGCACATTACTTCTTATATCTTGTGCAATATTTTTCACAACATCCTGTGCACTATTATTCTTCAGTATCATGATCACTTGCCAGTGTAGTGCAATAACATTTTCTCAGTCATGTGCAATACTACTTCTCGTTGTTATATAAAAATCAATATAACATTGATCATCAGGCGCAGTTTTTCCCACCATTTCAGTCCATGTTTAGCAATTCTTGTACTCCTTGTGGGCACTGGTTTTTGCTTTTGCACTTTGAAAACACTTCTATCTTGTATATTTTGCCAAATATATAATACTCTATTGATCTAAAACTGGGCAGTGACCCTGACCTGGGGAATCCACTGGTTCTCTGGTTGGTACTGGTTATGAGTTGTTAAAATTGTGGTTACTGTGCTTACAGTAGTGTTACTGTAATTTGAAGTATTCTCTGGCACAAGAATTTCCTTCAGGATTAATAAAGTTCTATTGAATTGGATTGAATTGAATTCTTTACACCGGTTGGAGCACTAGTCACATGATCGCAACCTTCCCAAATACGTGGGTTATACAGTACACAAATTACTGGCAAGTGGTAAGATATGTATGAATTCTGGTGAATTTGGTGCATTATTTTTCATAGGCAAATGTACACACAGTGCATGAGAATAGCTTGATTTAGAACAGTGGTTCCCAACTGGTGGGTCACGGTCCAAAAGTGGTTTCCTGGGTCTATTCTGAATGGGCCGTAAGTGACTTGCACACATGTCAAGTTTGTAAAAAAAAAAATCACACTTTATTTTAAAGTACAGTGAATTTCAACAACAAAGCCAAATGCAAATATGACGCTGAATATATGAAACTGTGTGGGCCTTGAACTCTGGACTAAGGAGAAATCTGGACCCTGGACCAGTTGGGAACCACTGGTTTAGAACACACCTGGCTCTCTCTTTTATTTTCCTCCAGTCTCCTGTTCTATATCGTGTGTTTGTATAGCAGAGTGGTGAAGCCCAGGGAAAAGTGTGATTCTCACTACCCTGGGTGAATAATCACATTTTTCCATTGACTTCATAAACAATCGTGTTTCCTCAACAACTTGCTTTGTTCAGTTTCTGTCCAAACACACCGGAAGGGTTCGTTTTTTGGCCCCGCAACTTTAAACAAACAAATCTGTTCAGCACTTTGGATATTTATTTTTAATATTTGTTGTTTTCAATATAAAATGACTTGTTTCAAGAATTTACAGGATTAACCAGTGTTGCTATTTCACCCCACTGGTAGAAATTAGAAGGCTGCAAGTGGATATTAAGTCCATGGCTCTTGCAAGACTTAAAACAAATGTTGTGGTTGCAGATGTAGGCTATGTGTTTACTCTCATGTAAGTGGGAGCGTGCATTCAGCATCATCATAATCTTTAAATGAGTTCTGTATGGAATTTTATATTACCACTGTTATATTTCTATTAATGGGCCATGCATTATCTTCCGTAAACTGAATGCATCCAAATCTGATTAGCTAGCCACTTTTATTGTGTATAGATGGTTTCATTATGATAACAGTAAAACTAACAGTGCTGCTCTGAAATCTAATGGTCTAACATCTGGTTTGTGTTTATTGCCATTGCAAACAACATGAACTTTCAGAGAAATAAGGACATAATGCATAATGATTTTCATCAACTTTTAGTTGCAATGGCCTGAAGCTGGTGCAAGTTTTTTTTTTTTCTTTTACTTTTACAGGCATCTAATAATTCCTCTGAAGGTTGCTTAGTAAACAGTGGAGTAACTGTATTAGCATTTCTCTAGATTAAAAACATCCATAACGTTATGTGTCTTACGTCCTGTGGGATGGGGCTGAGTTTTATTAGAAACTGTGTGGCGGGCAGGTGCAGCATTGAAAATAGTCCCACACAGACTTGAAGGCTGAATGTGAAATGAAATTACTTGTGAGATGGATGGCTTTTGTAGTGTACTTGACACAACCTTATAAAAAATATAAGTGATCTTGCAAATGAAATATTAACCCCAGCATTGCTTCCATATTTACTTCATACCTGTGCTATACCTGCAACTACGTTGAACGTGTGGACTTCTATACGGTGTAATGTTTTGTTGAATTTTTAAACACCAAAGCCTTCACTTATTATTCACCTTTCCTGGACACACAAATGATCAATGGTGGGTTGGGGGATGAGATGATAATATAAAATCACAAGGAAAGCATTACTCTTACACGAGTTGTGAGAAAGAAGTGTCTTCATGACCTAGACACCAAACATTAATAAGATAAATCACTGTGTATCCCAGCTTACCCTTGATCATTCCCACAGGCAAAGCAAACTCAGCCTGTCTGGCCAGGTTGACCAGTTTGTGTGTCTGTGTTTGTGTGTGTCTGAGTGTGTATGAGTTTGTGTGTGTGACTGTAGCCTTGCATGCATCCCTATCTGTTCATCTGGCTTCTGTCCCGTCTCGCTGTTTGTCTCCATGTTTGGCTAACCATGCATCTTTCGTTTTATCAGTAAGTCTATCAATTGGTGTGTGTATGTGTGTGTCCATGGGTGAAATGACCACTGGGTTTCCCGCTGTGGTGACCACATGCTCCACTCCATTCTCCTTTCCTCGGGGTCCTCCTTTTTAACCCACCTGGCCGCTCTACCTTGACCACCCATGTTGTTCTGTCTGGCCTGGCCTTTTTGTGTTGCGCTGAATGGTCACATTATTCAGACGTTTTTCATCCTTGGAGTGTGGGGCCCCATGTGGGGTCCCTGCAAGTGAAAGTGGTACTCCATGAAAAGAAATCCTAGCAGGACGACAAAACAATGCAAAGTGGTGTACAGGATATTTTTATTCAAACACATTTAGATATCTTGTATTCCATAGAAGTGATTTAATCAGTTCTCACCTCATAAACAATGTCAAGCGTTAAGTTCAAATCATTGGCTGTCAAGTAGGTATTTTGTGACATCTTTTGTCAGCAGATAAGAATCTCGACCAGGGATATCTACCCTGACTGAACAGATAATGCAATAGGCACCACCTACAGAGACATGAACAATACTAAATGAAAATGAAATGAAACAATATCAACAGTGTGGCACAGCATACACCAGTGTTGTAGTACCCTAGATTGGTTTTGGTCTTGAGACCACTTTTTGAAGTTCTCAGTCTCGTCTCAGACTCGATCTTGTCTCCGTCTTGGACAAAGAAAATTCACCATTCTCACTACGACCTTGTCATATTTCGACGTTTGGTCATTTCCTGCGTACCCTACTGTGGCTTTCACTGCCTTAAAGGGATAGTACACCCAAAAATGAAAATTCAGCCATTATCTACTCACCCATATGCCGAGGGAGGCTCAGGTGAAGTTTTAGAGTCCTCACATCCCTTGCGGAGATCCAAGGGGAGAGGGGGTAGCAGCACAACTCCACCTAATGCAGGCTGGGCGCCCCAGATTAAAACGTCCAAAAAACACATAATTGAAACCACAAAATATCTCCATACTGCTCGTCCGTAGTGATCCAAGTGTCCTGAAGCCCCGACATAAAAAGTTGTTTGGAAAAACGTCATTTGAACTCTGTTTTTAGCCTCATTGTGGCCTGTAGCTCTGACTGCTTCTGTGTACACCGAGCTCACGTGTGCGCGTCCTTGTGTGCGAGAACAGCGAAAGCACGTGAGCACACATGAAGACGGTGCCCATGTCTCAGGGTGTCGCGCAAGTGCACACAGGTCAGCGTGGTGCCCAGAGAGGCAGTTAGAGCTACAGGCTACAGTGAGGCTAAAAACAGAGTTCAAATGACGTTTTTCCAAACAACTTTTTATGTCGGGGCTTCAGGACACTTGGATCACTACAGACAAGCAGTATGGAGATATTTTGTGGTTTCAATTAGGTTTTTTTTGGACGTTTTAATCTGGGGCGCCCAGCCTGCATTAGGTGGAGTTGTGTTGCTACCTCCTCTCCCATTGGATCTCTGCAAGGGATGTGAGGACTCTAAAACTTCACCTGAGCCTCCCTCAGCATATGGGTGAGTAGATAACGGCTGAATTTTCATTTTTGGGTGCACTATCACTTTAACTTTTGTTCTTGTCTAGAACGGCAATAGGTTGCATATCATGCTGACGTTAAAGGACGGCTTTTTTCATCTGTATCTAGTGCCGCAAGTCACTGCCCACGCACCAGATTTTGATGACTGAGACCAGGTTGGGTTTGCATGTTCCACATTTTATAGTAAGTGTGTCCTGCAGATTGGGACTTACACTGGTCTGGTCCTGGTCTTGACTCGGCCTTGCCCTGTCTTGTCTCTCAACCCTCAAAGTCTTGGTCTTGTCTCAAGCTTGATACACTCTGGTCCTGGTCCTGACTGTGTCTCAGTTTAGGTGGTCTTGACTACAACTTGGGCACAAACTGACTGACAAAGAGCATTTGTCACCTACTAATGATATCAGAGGGCCTTTCTGAGCATTAACCACTAACACCTTCATTACCATCAGAAACCACAACAAAATGCTCCACCCTCTGTCTCCACCAGATCCCAACTCCTTTATCTCTTCCCTGGTAGCCACATTCTCCAGTAGTCAGAGACAATCAAGGTCTAATTTGTCTTGGCCAGAGCTTGTGAACACAAATACCTGACCAATAAGCCATGTGATTAGTAGGAGTATAGGGAAAGTGCATGTGTGTAACCTCACCTGTCTGAATTCATGACGTTGTTTGTGTTTGTGAACATTTGTATAATTAAGTGTGCAGATATACCCATTTGTCTGAGTGTGTGTTTTCTGCCCATGTCTTGTCATTATGACACTAATTACCCGGGTGTGGACTTGAAAGGACAGGAGATTTTTTTAATCCAGAGACAGGAGGTGAATTGGCGTGTCCCGGTCTAGACTGATCTGTGTGATTAGGTGTGGTAACACAGAATGAAAAACAAGAGGATTTGGCACAGGGAGTGTTTTTCTTTTACCTGCTTCCTTCCTCCGTTTTTAACAGTTTACAAAAGATGCCAGAGAAAGATGGCCGAGCTGTGTGACAAAATATCAAGACAGAAAGTTTTATCAGATCCAATTACATTATGGCGTCCCTCTATTTCACTGGTCAAATTATTCCCTTCCACTGTGCTCATGAATTCTTGAAGGCACGCTACTGATATCAAGTTCATTCAGAACAATTGAAATAAGTGCTTGCACCTCTTTGCCCTGCTGTAAACATTCACTTGTGCCCTCTTTAAACTTTCTTCCAGTCTCTATTTAAAGGGCAGACGCTAGTAAAACTACCCAGCTGTCTGCTCTCTCTCTCTTTCTCTCTGTAAACCTAGCCAGCTGTCTGCCCTCCACTTCTGACCTTGTTTTGATGAACACTGTTGTATGTGTGTGTGTGTGTGTGTGTGTGTGTGTGTGTGTAAGCGCACTCATACGTATGTGCATACATGTCAAAGGGCTTTGAGGGCGACCCTTGACCTTTTGTGACTGACAGGCTAAATCTAGCCACCCTGCCTCTCGCTCTCGTCTCCTTTTCTCCCCTCTGTTTCCTGACTGATAGCCTGTCAGTGGGACAAGCGCTCAGGCTTTGGACATTATGTGTGCGCGAGGGTGGGGTGTGGGTGTGAGAGCCACCGAGACAGGGGAGGAGAAATAGAGCATGTTCAAGTGTGTGTTTGTGTTTGGGTGAAGGTGTGTGCAAAAGCTAAGGGGGTCACAGAGGAAGACGCTGTCCAGACATTTCAAAAATAACAACCCATATAGTCGTGAAGCTGTGTGTTTGACTGTGTGTGTGTGTGTGTGTGTGTGTGTGTGTGTGTGTATCCTCGCAAAGAGTATCTGGTAATTATTTAGTCAGGCTTTGACCTTTGACCCTCTCCTTTGACCTCCCACATCCTGTTCAACTGGAGAGAAGATGGACACACATTCATACATATGCACACCCACACACTCTCACACACTCACGCCACACCCAGGGGTTTAAGGGGTTTGTGTTTGTGTGGGCTGGGAGTAAATTCAGAGGTTTAGCGATTTTACCAATGTGAGTAGTTCAGGGTAGAAAAACATGACTGGACTATCAAGGAATGTGTGCAAAATTGATCAAACATGTCTCAGAGATACTATTAACCCACGCATTAGTTAGAGGCAGCTGACATTCTGCTGTATTACAACTCATACTCCAGTGAGCTTTGTCTATTTTATATCATTTTGTCAATAGAGTTTGTAATGAGTGAGACACACACAGCAAAATACAGAAATGAAAAATGATGTGAACTGTTATCGAAAGGTTTTTGGTAATCACTGACAATAACATTACTATTTATTGATCACTGTGTGCACCAGGCTTTCGCCTATTCAATAAAAATGACCCCAGATGACACAGAATATTGCCTGGGCAATCAAGGTTCCTTTCCTGGCAATGCAACAGAGGAGAAGAAAAGCAGCAGAAGTGGCTCCGGGCTCTTTCCCTGCTGGATTACATTACTTAGTTCTTTTGTGATAACATCTACTCAAAGCCTAATATTAGCCTTCATTATGCCTGTCTGAGGTTTGTGTATTTGTGTGTGCATCTGTGCATACTGGGCAGTAGCAACAGTGTACGGTATAACACGTTTGTAATGTTGTATAGCCACATACTGCATGTTCATTTGTGGTATGTAACATATATTTAGGCACACGAGAAGGAGACATCATTATCAGTCTTTTTATAGCACATTAATGACTGACAATTACTTCTTATCTCACCTCGTAGTTACATTCTTTCCGACTCCCATGACCCATGGCTGTGTAGCTGTAGCCACTGATGATGAAGCAACAATGGAAACATTGAATTTAGGTATGGTGCCTTCCCATATTTATGGTTATGGATAGTAGGGATACAACAGTTCTCGGTAAAATATTGAACCGTTCTGTCCGCCCTGCATGGATCAATACGCCCGGGCCTCATTTTCCTGACCGACAATTATAACCAAGCACGGCACTTAACACACAGTCTATGGAGCGGAGCCTGTGTTGCGTTCAGGCGTTGTCACGTAAATAACAAATTCCAGCAAGTAGCACAACACAGCAGCATGTCAAGCGCCCCATAGTGTATACTGTACGAGTTGTCAAGGTTAAGAGGCTGTTAACATAAAAGAATTACAGTATGTTTACATTTGGAAAAGTGTTATTCAGTACACCAGTGATACTGGAATTTGTTTACTGTGAAATTTTTGCTGACAAGCAAAATAAAGAGATAATTTTGGGGGAAAAAGTTTGTTCTCTTTACGCACAAAACACATACCGAAACCGAACCGAAACCGTGGCCCAAAAACCGAGGTACAGACCGGACCGTGGGCTACCTGTACCGTTGCACCCCTAATGGATAGTCACAAATGGTGAACCTGGTTATGTTTTTGCCTTGATCTGCTTTGAACAACCAAATCGCCAGAAAATTGTTGGCTTTGAATGTTTCTACAAACCACAGATATGTTACATTTGCACATTATTACATTGTGGATACGTTGAAACTTTACATTTCAACAATGCTGTGGTTAACGTGTCGCGAGATCAGAAAAAACAGCGATGTACTGGTTTAAAAAATCACTGTCTTTTCAGACCACAATCCCAGCAGGAAAGCAATTTCTTGGTAAAAACAAACAAACAAACAAATAAAAAAAGAACGGCTTTTCGTGGTACTTACCTCATCAATGGGTCTCTACAAAACACTCCAACTGGAGCCTAAAAAGTCGATGAAAACACACAGACGGGTCGCTACAAAACACCCACAATTGATACCTAAAAAGCAGATGGAAACACAGTAATGACCCAGTAAAACACAACAGTTTTGTTTGTTGGTCTCCAACTGTTGTCTGCAGCTTGGCAGCCGTCTCGCTAGGTAGGTGACACGCCATCCACCGTCCCCTCCACCTTCTGATGACAGTCAGCTCATGTTTTATGTCGCTTTAGAAGCGTTGATATGATATGTAAGAAACATGCCAATGTTACGCATTTGTGGTTTGCAGAAACAAATTTTCTTGCTTGTGTGTGTTGGTTGCCAGAATCATACCTCATTGCTGCAAATATCCCAGCAGTGATAGCAGCAGCTCTCATCCTAGGATGCTTCAAAATAAAACATAAAGAAAATAATGTATCAGCGAATGGTGACATTTATTCCACCAGTCTTCCCAAGGTATCAAACATTACAACACACACAATAAACAGAGCACAGTGGTATAGAAAACAAAGTAAAAACAATAAAAATACAGCAGTGAAGTGGAATTCAATAAAATCACTTGAAAGCTCAGACTCAATTATGGTCAGGCTTGAGTTTAGCTGGAGGGAAAAAACTTTGTTTTTAACTGCCGGGGCTGGGTGAATGGGTTGACTTGGTGCTTGGGTGAGATATTTGTCTGGGCAGTGTGTGCGCGAGTGTGTTAACGCTAGGGTGTGTTTGTGTGTGGATGTTAACGGATGTCTGTGTATGTAAGCCACACAGCCCCTATCCTTGATTCCAGGGTGAACTTGGACTTCCTCCCCTTTCAAGTCTTCTTTTTAACCACGGACTGACACGAGGCGTTTCTAAATGAGTCACCTCTCAGGCAGTTCTCCCTCATTTTCCTTACTTCGATGTTTATCATTCTTATTATATCCGTCTATAGTATGCAGCTTATGTAGCAGCTACAGCATATTTCAACTCTTGTTTGGCCTGATGCATGCATGTGTGGGAAAAATGTGATAGCATCTTATAAATGAAATGATGATGGCATTTGGTATGTAGAGTTTGGGATTCCTTTCATGCCAGTGAACTTGCATTGGATCTTTGAGGGGAGAGGGTTGGGCATGCTTTTGTCACAGGAGTTGCCAAACTGACAGCTATTAAGAAATTACCCATAAGGGGCTTTAATGTCACACTGACAACTGTAAGGCATTCATTAGTTTTTATATTACTTCTTAAGGTTTTTTGTTCTGCAATCACTCTTAAAGGGATAGTGCACCCAAAAATGAAAATTCAGCCATTATCTACTCACCCATATGCCGACGTAGGCCCTGGTGAAGTTTTAGAGTCCTCACATCTCTTGCGGAGATCGGCAGGGGGAGCGGCTAGCACACCTAATGGCTGACGGCACCCCAGACTAACGTCCAAGAACACAAAATTGAAACCACAAATTATCTCCATACTGCTCATCCGTAGTGATTGAAGTGTCCTAAAGCCCCGATATAAAAAGCTGTTTTCGAAAAACGTCATTTGAACTCTGTTTTTAGCCTCACTGTAGCCTGTAGCTCTGACTGCTTCTCTGTGCTCCGCGCTCACGTGTGTGCGCTCAGGGTGATCGGTGATGCACGGTCTCTGAAGAGCAGCAGTCTCGTCAGTACTGATGTCCAGATT
>NC_065511.1:18878120-18926734 GCF_006386435.1 Epinephelus moara | reverse complement strand
GAAACAACTTTTTATGTCGCGGCTGCAGCACACTTGGATCACTACGGATGGGCATGTTGGAGATAATTTGTGGTTTCAATTTTGTGTTCTTGGACGTTAGTCTGGGGCTGCGTCAGCCATTAGGTGTGCTAGCCGCTCCCCCCGCCGATCTCCGCAAGAGATGTGGGGACTCTAAAACTTCACCAAGGCCTCGGTCGGCATATGGATGAGTAGATAATGGCTGAATTTTCATTTTTGGGTGCACTATCCCTTTAAGGCACTTTCCATGTCACTTTACCTATAAAAGAGAACTGCGATATGTCTTCATATTGAACATACTGTAGGCCGCCCACGCGGGATGTCCTCTAAGTTCCCAAAGGTGTTCCTTGTCAAGCCTTCAGCTGTGTGCTTGTTCAGTGTCACCTCACACCAGACCTGACCCTGGTGGCTTTTCACCTTTTCAAGGGTGAACTTTGACCTTTGGAGAAATGACCCTTGATCTTAACAGGTCCTAATGGTACGGAGAGGACTTCTGGTGACAGGAGACAGATGGAAACACACATACATGTAAAGGCAGATACACATGTGCTGCTGCGCAGACACTGAGACACACTAATAGAGTGGAAAGCCTTGCTCTGCAGGCCCGAGGAGTGACAGGAGAACCATGGGGACATGCACACACACACACACACACACACACACAGAGCTCGGCTTACACAGGAAACTGCTGAGACATGCAGGTCATGTCTGTTTCCATGTTTATGGACCCAGCAGACTTACAAAGGCAGAGCGGCACATACACACTCACTGTGTGTAATCAATTTTCTTTGTTCTGTGTGCTGTTGGACAAAGTTTTGGCTCAGACAACATTGTCTGTTTGACAAAGTAGGAGCTGGTTTTGTCTACCCAGAACTACAGGTCAACTTGACTTTGTTTTATTACTGTTGTTTGAGAACATGTATGCAAGTCTGCACAAACTCCTAAAGAACATGCATGAATACTGCACATGCATACACCTCACCTACAGTAATTGAGATTTCTGAAGGTTAAACTGGACACAAACTAATTTGTTTTGGCCTCCAAGGGCTACCTTCTCCTAAAATAATGAGCCTCATAGTTTACCCTTTACTAAACCTCCCCAGTGGACCACAGATGGCCTTTCAATTACCAAGCTAAAACATGCAGAGCGGCAATGCATGGCATTATCAATGAACATGCAACAGGGACCACATTCTCAGCTTCAGGCACACACACACAGACACACACACACACAAGCAAACACACACAGACATACTCAGGCACATATGCAGACAAATACACAAGCATATGGCTCATGCACACACACTCATATGCACGTACAGACACACATATGCGCACACACACACAGAGCCAGATTACTTTGCTTATTTGCTTAGCAAGCAATCTTTGTGGGGGTCACCACTCCTAACCCCTGCACTGCACCAATCTATAAAGCCAGCCCTCTGGGACACAGTCAAGTCAAGGTATTTGTAGAGTGATCTGAAGTTACTTTCTTTGCTGCTGCTGCTGCTGCAGACTGGTTCACTTTCTGCCTGATATTTCAGATAAATGCAGCAAAAGAGGACTGTCAAGTTTTTGATTCTAAAGCTATCAACTCATCATGTGACATCCAGCAATCTTTTCCTCCTCTCTGATTTGCCACAATAAGCCTTCAGCTCTCACTAAGTGAGACGGGCCATTAGGAATATAAGTACGAAAACCATTTAGAAGTGAAAATTTGCCAGGAGAATGAAAACTAGAGTAGAGAGGAGAAGGAGTAGAGGTATTCTTTATTCTCTGTAAAAATCACCCTTTTGCTTTTGAAGTTAAAGGTTCAGTGTGTACGATTTAGTGGCATCTAGCAGAACTGTGTACTCTATATGTAGATATAAACGGCTCATTCTAAGGTTACAAAAGTACAACAACTCTTATTTGCTGGTTATAATAAAACATAGTTCTGAATATTGTGCATCATTTCTGCCAATAGATGCCCCTAAACCCTACACACTGGACCTTTAACTACAGTATCACTGAACACAGAAACATGGTTGCCTAATATAATTGGTTATCCTTAAATCTTAAACTAGATTTTCTCAGATTCTCCAACATGTTCTGCAAAACACACACACACACCGACACACATTCACACACTGATAGCAACAAGCTACCATGCAGGTTTGGCCATCATTTCTGTGTCTTCAGAGTTTAACCAAGGACACTATGATACATAGAGATAAGCTGCCGCAGGCCGACTTGAGCAACTCATGGAGCCAGAGCCGCCCCCATGTGACAGAAATTTGATGTCAGCAACTGGATGTTTCTTCCAGCAACTTTATATAGTATTATACAGTAGCTGAAAAAAAGTTTTATGTACTTTTCTATGATCAAAATCTTTTTCAAAAACATTTTCTATGTGGTAGATCCATGGGTGTAGATTTCAGGGGGAACACAAGGAACAAGTCCACCTCAATATTTACAACATGTGTATTTGTAGTAGAAGTAGTAGAGGACTTTAATTATGACAATTAGACAATTAGAAACAAATACACCTTAAACTGAGGCAGAAAATGCCAAAGTATGGCGGAGGACCCTCAACCCGCCCCTCATATGTTGCCCCCTGAATGCTGAAATCAAACCTATGCCCTTGGGTCCGAGTAGGGTGGGCAGGAGGGGTGGTTGATCAGTCCGACAACCACCCACTGTCACCTGGGAGGCAGGTGTTCACTTCCCAAAATTGTAAAACCAAACCCTGTTCTTTTTTTTCTAAACCCAACCACATACTTTTGTTGCTTAAACCCAAGCACGTGCGAGTGTTGGCCAAAGGAGGTTGCGTATGTTTGTTGTTGAAGGAAAAAAACATCAGTTCACAGTGTTGTACCAACGTAGTGTGTTTATTTTGAAAGAGACTGTATGCAAACTGTACATTTCCTGTGAAAATGGAAGTGTATTTCGAAAACAGACAATGCATGTAACAGGCGGAAGTTGACACAGCGTCCCAGAATGTCAACAACCAACGCACCCAGGGTACCTTGTATATGATATGCTAACGTGAAGAGTCCATGACCAAACATTGACATGTGACGAGGTTGGAGTGAGAATGTGTTGGAAGTGCTGGCACTAGAGCTGCTAATGTGGATGATTACAGATCTGTCTTTGTCATTTAATGGGTGAATTGGCTAACAGCAAAATGTCTCATTATCTATTCTCAAAACAACATATCTGCACTTCAATATTTGTAGAGAATATGATGATAAACGGAGGAACAAATCATGACGGGGAACCACTGCAATCTTTACATCAGTGTGACAGCTAAACGTTATTTTTGGATGCTTTTAGTGGGCAATGTTTGCCTAAATGTGCTCCCTTTTTTTGAAATAGGCTCATACTGTGACATGATGAGATGAGAAAGTTGTGAAAAACTATATGCATGCAAGTCCTACTGTTTAGGAATATATAATTCTCTATTGATATGCTAAAAAGACATTTGGGATTGGGGTTTTAAAGCCAGATATCCAACAGGGAGTTGTGGGCTTGCGGAGGGTAGCTGCATAATCAGCTCCACCATCAGCTAACTGATGTTCTGCATAATAGAGATGGGATTTCTGGGTCAGTGTGTGTATGTGTCTGTGTATGTGGTGTGTGTGTGTGGTAGTGGTGGGGGTTTGTCCTTTTATCTGCATGGATGTGTGCATGTCTGCATGTGTATGCATGTGTGCAGTCTACGTCTGTATGTTAATCTGCGTGTGTGTGCATGTGTGTGTCAGGGGCACTGACCTCTTTCCCCACAGGGAGGACCGTCCCTGTCTCATTAGGGAAGGGAGATTGAGGGTGAGACAGAAAGACAGACAGGCAGACAGGCAGGCAAACAGGCAGACAGACAGGAAAGGAGAGGAGGAACAAAAAAGAAAAAACAGAAGATGCACACAGGGAGCAGCGGTGGAAGGCAGGCATAGAATGTATTAGGGGGTCAAAGGTCACTTATCCATTACCACAATGAGCAGGAAGGGCCATGGCAAAGGAGGTCATGAAGTTTTCTTATTCCCACAAAACACACAGACGCACACACACACACACACACATCTCCCACTTCCCTCCATGGGGTATATGTCACAATCCAGACTTGACTGTGGTTTAATTGAATCAAGAGGCAGTGTGTGGGTGTTTGAGGTTTAAGAACTGGGGGAGGGTTACGGGGGTGGATGGTAAGACTGTGTGTGCTTATACAGACAGAAAATCAGACTGTTGCGTTCCATGTGTGTATGAGTGCAGCCAGGGCTATGTCTGTATTTGTGTGTGTGTGGTAGCATGCAGGCATGTGTGTACGTCTAAATCTCAAGAGTCTTGATCCAGCCTGCGTGGCGAGTGACACAGAATGCAGGTTAAATTCTTTGAAGTTGGAATGACACTTTTTTTTTTTCTTCAAGGTTTATATAAGAACAGAGAGAAACTAGAAGAAGGAGGGAAAAAACTATAAGAGCAGCTACATGTCTGTAAAAATCAAAGGACAAACCGTAGCTCTGGTTATTGTACATATCATATTCAAGTCATTAAAGGATACTGAAATCACGCTCTGTGGGAGAAAGAGAAAAAAAGACTCGGGGTGAAAGAGAGACAGAGGTTGAGTGATGGAGAAATGCTGTGTGAATGTCATGATAATCCCGGAAAAAAAAGAATAGCACTGAAGTACAAAGCGACCACAACAGAAGCCCTAAACCTCAAGGAAGCCCACCACCTTATGATCACAGAGTGGTGCGGTTTATCTGGCAGGAGGTTCTTATACTTATTACAGTCATAATCTAAACTCCTTCTGTGTTCATGTTACAACACTTCCATGGACGCCTACACATGCCCAAAAGATCAGGTTCAGTGGCACAGATGTGGCATTTTCCCGAAACTCACACTTCCATAGTGTCCCAGTGTACTGTACATCCTGTCCCAAGGCTTTCTAAGCTCCTCTCATATTGCTGAGCTAGAGGCATTTACACTGCCTATTTGAATGCAGATATCGCGCCGTTAGATCACTGAAAATGTTATTCATGGATGTGTATTACCTCTAAGAAAGTGAGAGATGGAGGGGTTAAGGATGAGAGAAAGATCGATGGATATATAGAGAGAAGAAAATGCGGAAAAACAGCTGAAGGGAAACAGAGCATTGGACCGAGAAACAGACAGACAGGGCAGACCGGGATAGAGTGAGAGTCAGAGACAGTAAAAAAAGAGAGGGAGAGAATTAAAGGAACCACAACAGAAGCCCAAAGCCCACTAAGTCCCCTTCTCCTTATGGTGGTGGGGTGTGGTGTTGAGGAACTGGCACAACTTCCTACATTACAGCCCCCTTTCTAAACATCTCATATATACACCCAGTCAGAGGCAAAGTCACAGCTAACCACATCACAGCGTTCGTGCACATGTGTGTGTGTTTGCCCGCGTGTGTGTGTGTGTGTGGTTAGCTCAGCTGCTCCCAGGCTCACAGAAAGCATACGCTGCCTGAGCGTGTCAGAGTCGTCTCTTGATCTCATCTGTCTTTTTATTGCCTAATCCCTGTCTCTCCCCTCGTTCCTCCCTTCCTCCTCATATACCCCCCATTTCTGTCCTTCATCTTCCCACCCTCACCCTCTCCAACGCCCCTCTCCATCTTTTTCCCTTAAAGTCTTGAATATAACCTTAGTTGCTCTGGCAACATATGATCCTTTCCATTCATGCCAATAAAGGTTGTCCCCTTTCCTGCCCTCCCACACATCTGTCTCTCTCTCCGGGTTTGAAATCTGCCTAGTGCATTGAACCTTTCAAAGTGTTCCCGTTTGCCATAGATGAGTTTCAGATAGTCGCCAACCCACCATATGGGTCATTCATGCAATCCCAATGGGTTGAGAGTGAGTCGATGGCTTGCTCATGAATGTTTCATTCTGGTTTACATAACAGTGGCTCAGCTCTTTGGTAGCACACACTGAATGTATGATTACAAAATGCTGTCTGTTCAGTTCGCCCTCGTCTTACTCTGCGTCTGTCTGTCAGTCTCTCCTATTATCTGTCCCTTTAAATTTGCCTCTGCTTTGCCTTTTGTCTCATTTTATAAAAAAATAACGTCATGCCATCGAGACATATCACCATCTTAATGCACCCCCCACTCTCATTTTTTTTTTCCAATTTCAACCTGCCTTATTGGCATAACAGGTTACGTTTGTGATGCTAAAGCAGTCACAGTAATAGGAAGGAGATAAAGGAAAAGACAGACAGTTGGCATTGTGACATATGATAATGGTAAGAAAGTAATTAGCTGTGTACATGCGGTAAAACAAAATTTAGAATAACTGTAAAAATTATAAATCTGTACAACACATTCTCACAGCGACCTCATCACATATCAACGTTTGGTCGTGGACTTTCCATGTTCAGATACGATGTGCAAGGTACCCTGGGTGCATTGGTTGTTGACGTTCTGGGATGTCGTGTCAAGTTCTGCCAGTTACATGCATTGTCTTCTTTCAAAATACACTTCCATTTTCAAAGGAAATTTACCCTTTACATACAGTCCCTTTCAAAATAAATGCACTAAAGAACAGGGTTTGGCTTTATAATCGGGACGTGAACACCAATCTCCTGGATGAAAGTTGGTGTTTGTAGGACCCATCCACCACCAAACAAACCTGCCCTACTTGGACATTTGTCGCCTTAACTTTCATTCTTGTCCAGCTGTGTTTCCCCCCTGACACCACTGAATGCTGCTAAACAATAACAGGGACAGGCTGGGTATCATGCCGACGTGAAAGGACTGCTTTCTTTGTCAGTGTCTGATGCCACAAGTTTCTGCCCAAGTGCCACATTTCGATGACTTTGGAGTGAGACCGGGTTGATCTGCGTTAAAGTAAACGTGACATACACTGACATACACACTAAACCGTGACATACACACTAAAATTAGATTTAATATGTGGGAAGTTGAGATATGCGGTAATGGAAAACAAACAATTAGCCTAGGCTTAATTTAAAACCAATAGAAACCTCAGTTTAAATTAAGCTTGAAATGGAAATGGAAACATGGCTAAGAATTTATAGTCATGCTAGCTTTGAGCTAAATGCCAGTGTCAGCATGCTAGCATGCTTACAGTGACATCACTAGCATGCTGATCAGGGATAGGTTTTGATACCCGATACCTTTAGGTTATTGACAGAAATTACCCACTATCAAGTGGAATAGAAAGTTCTCCAGTCAAACAATACCTGTACCCAGATCTAGATAAAAAGACCATTTGTATGGTTTTGCTCACAGCCAATCACAGCAAGAGTTTTTCAATTGAATGCAATGTGTGATTGGTCCACAACCACAGCAGCATAGAGTATTTGACACATTGGCAGTTGAGCGTTCTGAGATGCCACCAAAACGTTTGAACATATGGCTTTACTACATTTTCAAAAGTAAAATGGGAAGGAGTAGTGGCGGCATTTAACGTGACCAAATGCTTCCATTCACATGATGGGTATTGACTGGAGTAGAAAAACAAAGTATCATATGCAATATCACTTTAAAGATAGGCCAACTGGTGTTGGAACTGGTATTGCTATTTTTCAACAGTACCCAGCCCAGATGCTGATGTTTTGCAGGTGTTTACCATGTTTACCATCTTAAGTTAGGGTGCTACCATGCACATATTGGCTAACTGGCAAATAGGAAGCTAAGGTTGATGGTGATGTCATTAGTTTTGCCGTTAGGCCTATTTGGTCATGTTGGAAATAATAACATTTCAACTTTTGATGGCGCTATAGGTATGAATCAGTGGATTACCAAGCAGTTCATCCTGTTTGTCTCTTGTTTCTTGACTCATGGCCCAACTTTCAAAACAATTTCATGTAAATCTGTTTTGTTCTTAGGTGTTACATATAGCAGGTCTAAAAACAACACTTCCACAGCAGAGGTAATGATACTCAATTGCTGTTAAGATTCTCTGCTTTTTGTTCATGCATCTATTCTCTGTGCCATCTTATAGTATAAATCTGGGCTGCATATAGCAGGAAGACAGCTAAGTACAGGTTCACAGACTATTTGTCTTCTTTCTGTCTTGCCTGGAGGCAGCAGGAGACTAACTGAGTTTCTGCCCCGCCATACTTCTGTGTTTCCCCAAAAGAAAAGGAAGCGTTTCATTTTCTAGCAAGGTCGTGAAGCCTGGAGTAACTTCTTCACAACTTTGGTCATATTTTATTCTTATTGTTTGTGAAATGTGTGTAGAAAATATTGTATATGTGTTTTCTTTTTCCATCCTGTTATATGGTGGCATAAGTAGAACTTGCAGACTGCTGTGTCAACTTTTCCTCTCCTGCTCTATGGTTTGTGCAGTTCTGTATGTATGAGGGGAGGCTTCATGTTGCTTTTAGCAGATGAGCTTTTATGTTTTTACCAACAACTGCTTAAGTAGATATCAATTTTGTCCTCTTTGGAGGCAGCTATGGGCTCCCTTGTATCAGTTTGTCCAATATTCAGATATTTAATAAACATCTCAATCAACTTACTCCATTCAAACTTTCAACTTTTCTGCCTCTGAGGGCCGGATTTACGTACATGAAAGCACAGCTCAGATTTCATTCAATTTGCACAAGGAATCTGCCTGTAATTAGCGTCTGATTCACTAAGGCAGCAGATAATTACACAATCAGCGACTGGTGCTGCCTTCCAGGCGCATTCTGTGAGTGAAGCAGGACCAACTTTCCTGCAATATCGTCTCCAGCTCCACTTCACATAAACCGAGAAACACAAGTTTTTAGACATTTCGAGAAGATACTTCATGTGTGATAAGTCAGATGAAGGGGTTAATATCAGTTCATTAAAATCAAATCATTTCTTTGTCTCAGTCATGTAAACCCTAGCTAGTTTATCCTTTTTTGGCCTTTATTAACAGACATTGTCAAGACACTATGGATGGGACAGTGTGTCTGCTTTAATTGTATTTGCACTGATTGAGTACTCCATCAGTCATGGTCCAACACCAGCTCCAGAAGCTGCCATTATGTTTTAGCTCCAGTGCTAAGTAAAGCCACCACTGTGTATGAGTCAGCCCCTCTTCACCATTGAGCCGAGTCCCTCTCTTACCACCCAGTAAACATGAAAATAGTTAATGTGTTTCCATGCTGGTTCAAATGCCTATTTCTGCATCAGCCGTGGTCCGACCTCAGTTCCTTCTCCTTTATATGCAGCCACCACTACTGTGTGTGAGTCAGGTTCTTTCAGCCATTTATAAATATGGTGTTGAGCAGACAGTCACCCATAAATGTCTGCATATGTCTGCACCCTTTGGCAGATAGCCTTCAGCAGGGGCTCTAAATCTCTGTTTAATGTGCCACTGAATGTAGTCTGGCTCCAAGGGGTCATATCCAGGTCTGAGAAGTTAAGCCGATGCAGAAGTGTCTTAAACCTGCATTCTTTCTAATGGCCAGCAGGGGGCAACTCCACTGGTTGCAAAAAGAAGTCTGTATAGAGGTATATGAGAACATGACCCTACTTTGTACTTGAATTATTAACTCAGTAAACACTTTCAAGTCTTCTTCAATTCAGCATGATGCTGATTTTGTAAATTATGGTCCCATTCAGAGTAAAATAGACAATAAAGCAGGGTATGCTTTAGGGCAATGGTCCCCAACTGGTGGGTCTCGGCCCAAAAGTGGGTCATGGGTCAGTTCTCAATGGACCGCAAGACACTTTGAGTGACTATCAGACAGCTGCTCGACAGAGACAGCAAACTAGTTTGATGACATGGGCAAACCCAAGTATGACACTGAATGTATTAAACTGTGTGGACCCTGAACTCTTGACTAAGGAGAACTCTGAACTGGCTGAACCAGTTGGGAGCCACTGCTTTAGGGCATCACGTCCTTGTAACTGACAATTTTGTATGATGGCAATGTCCTCAGATTCTAACTATGGTCATTTCTGGGTCCAAAAAACAAGATGGTGACGGCCCAAATGCCGAACTTGAGGCCTCAAAAAGGCAGAATAGTGGGTGATGTCACAGTGGCTATGTCCACTATTATACAGTCTATGTTTCACTCACCAGGTTAAAGAAATTAGGGCCCATATGAAAATGATAACAGTAATCTCCTTTACGTTCTCTCTGTCATGACATTTCACATCCCACTCTCTGTCTCCTAATCTCACACTTGGTCAGTGTCTCTGACTTGTGCTCGGCTTAGGCTGTGTATCACCACAGTCTGGTATGTTTAGTTTTTCCCTTTCTCTCACTCAGTGTCAGGTCCTCTCGGCCATTTATTAGACTGTGAAGCTGACAGACGATGCCCATGAATGATGAATGATGACTGGAGGTCTGTCTAGTGCCAACAGAATGCATAATACAGCATAGATACAGCAATTCCAGTCCTCCAGCTGACACACGGTGCAGTTACTGTATCATATCGTTGGCAGATCTGCTCTGGGCGGAAAAGTGTGACCGCTTAAAGTGGAAATCCACTGAAAACAGCATTCAGGCATGTTTTCCCCACCTGGAATCCTAAATGAAGCGGCTTTAGGGAGAGTTGGTTGCTGAGTCCTTGAAGACACTCAAATTTAAGTATGAATTCTGGTTAATGTATTTTTTAAAAGTGATAATGTCAGAAGTGTGTTATTTAATTCCTCATGATGGGCTCATATATTTAATTTTATGGTGGGTTCCTCAATTAAATTTGTCGACTTGTAAACTTTTAAGTGCTCGCAACTTAAATGATTAATGATGTACTTAATTTTACCCTTAAAATCAGTCTACATAAAACACCAGGCTATAATGTGCTTTTGACCCCTACTTCATCAGCCGAATGTTTTCCTTCCCATCCGTCATTGCACAATGTTCAATATAAATTATGAATATGATTTTTCTTTCAGTTTATTTTTTCATGACAGCTTCGGAGGGACATTTTTAACCTTTCACAGTAGATGTGGGAATGCATCTGTTCCTGTGTACAGTATGCCTGTGTATGTTTCATGGAGTGGGCGGCCACAGACATGTATACAGCATAACAGACATGTTTACACGCCTGCATGTCTGAGTCTCTGTGTGTATCTGATTGTGTGGGCTCAGCTATACCCAGGGTGCACAGACATGTTCCTCTGCCTGTATCTGCATGTATGCATGTGCTGCAGATGCCTGTACTGTAGATGTCTGTGTTCCAGTATGGAAGCATTTCCACTTATGCTGGTGTGTGTGTGTGTGTGTGTGTGTGTGTGTGTGTGTGTGTGTGTGTGTGTGTGTGTGTGTATGTGTGTGTGTGTGTGTGTGTGTGTGTGTGTGTGTGTGTGTGTGTGTGTGTGTGTGTGTGTGTGTATGTGTGTGTGTCTGTCTGTGTTCCCTACTGTAGTATGTAGGTCACCAATATATTCCTGATGAGGTCTAGTCCTCTGGAGAACTCTACAGATATGAGGGCCTAAATTAGACGCTATTATCTCTATGTGTGTGTGTGTGTGTGTGTGTGTGTGTGTGCCTGACTGTGTGAGAGAGAGCAAACTACACACCATTATCAGACAAGAGCCTCACAGGCATGCATGTTCAATTTTGTTCACATGCATGCTTTTACATGTAAAGAGCAGCATCATGAGTGTGTTTGTCCGTCTATGTGCGTAGGTGTTAAATTGCATGCTATTTCCAACATAATGTATTTGTGTGAGTGTGTGTGTGTGTGTGTGTGTGTGTATGTGAAAATGACACACTGGTATCATCTGACAGGCTGCCTGTTACCACTGACCTGGGACTGTAAACCTCAACCCTCAGTTTTAACGACTGTTGGCTCAGAGAGCCTGTCCATATTGCTGTTGCCGAGCCAAACTGCTAATAAGCCTCAAGCACCACTCCAAGAAAACTAGGTGGCCATTGGCACAGCAGCGGCCATGTGTTAAGGTGTTACCAAATGCAGGAAGCGCATATAACATCCATAAGGGCTGCGACTGTAGCACGAGGGATGGAAAAGGATGATATCATATTGTGTGAAATGTACTAAATTCAGTTGTTTTTTTTTACTCGAAACAGAATTAAAATGAGGTTTTTGGAAGAAGTCGCAGCGGCTAAATGTTTAAACAGATGTGTTTCTGGACTGTGTCAATCAAACACTAAAATGATTTGATGCATATGTTCTTTTATTAAGCACTTTTTTTGTACGGCTAAAGAACCAAGGGCAATGATAATGAGGTTCCTTTTTTTTAAGCATATACAGAATTACACATCTGTCACTTCCTCCATAAAAATGTGGCTTTGTGCAGAGCTGCTGATCCAGGACAGTTTGTTGAAACATTACATGTAATTCCCCTTCATTTCAGGATGTCTCCATTTCCAGCCAGCCCGCTGTCCGTAAGTCACAGGGACAATACCACATGCAGTCAATCTGTCAAACGGATTCGGATTTTTGCCGGAGCTCAGCCCAAAAGTTACATTGAACCTGAGAGAGATGAACGGGGAGCGAGAATGTCTACCTTTCAAAAGCTTCATGCTTTGACCAAATCATATGCTGTCACTCCTAAGCTTTAGAAGGCCTGCACTTTTCATCAAAGCTCTTGATGGCTACCTTTCACAGTACTGTCGAATACACCCTCAAAAGCTTCCCTCCCTCCTTTCCTCCCTTCCCCTCCCAAATCTCTTTCTTCTTCCCTCCAATGTCGACTACCCCTCTCCCCTACCCTCCCTCCCTCCCTTCCTCAATCCTTCCATTCCCCTTGTCCTTAATCCCTCCATCCCTCCCTCCTCAATCAAACCCTCAAATCCCTCCAGGTTTTTTTTTTTTTTTTTTCCCTCTGTGCATGTGTGACTTCAGTACTGTCAAGGTAGATGAAACAAGAGGAATTCAGATTCATCACAGTCATAACCTGCCATGATAATAATCCACTACCATTCTTCCCATGTGGCGGTAGGCCGATGTTACTGGCCTTTTCGGGATTTATTTGCATATTTGTTTCCCCTTTGTTTCTTTTGATGAATTATTTACTGCGGAATGAAATGACAGCAGAGATCAGTGATGATTGCTGTCGCGGGTGGATGGGTGCCTTTTCTCCTCTTTGTAATTATTCCCTTTTTTCCTGATTTTCAATCAAGTTTTTCCACTCATGTTCCCCTGGTGACAACAGACGAGAAGAAAAAAAAAAGCACATACATTTTAGCATTTCCAGTGGAACCTTTCCACTGTCTAGCAGGATCGCAGCTTCCTTTGTTGTTGCAATGATTACAGAGTAGGAAACAGCAGGAAAAAGGAGGAGAGAGGGAGAGAGTAGGGATCAAATGGAAAAAAAAACTGTAAACACAAATGTACTGGGAGGGCCACCTCCCACACGCAGGACAAATGAGTGAAAACTCACACACACATCCTGCTCCTTATCGTCTGACCAATCAGGAGACTTGATTAGCATTAGATAAACTACTCCTAATGATTGAATGGTGTGGTGTGTGTACCTTTTGAGTCAAGTTTGAGCACAAAGTCAAAATGAGCCTCCATGAGCTTAAGGTTTGGACCGTGTACGCATCTGCACACAAAACAACGTCTTAAGAGTTGTAATCACTTGGAATTGTGTCCACATTAAGTGCTGTGATTGTAAGCCTTTAGAAACTGCATTCGCAGTGTGTACCGGGGATCTACACACACTCATACACACACAGCACACACTGCCACCCTGTCCCTGCATTGCCCTATCCAGGAATAACAATGCATAATTCATGTCCCGAAGTCTCGTCTGCAGACAAAAGTCAGCGTTTGCATTTATTATTTATTGAAAACAGCTCACATGATGAATCCTTTAACAAACAGAGCTTCCAGTAAGCACTGTACCTATTTCTCCCTCTCTTGCTGTTTGTGTTTTGGCATAGATTTAAGTGGGCTCATTAGCAGAGATGAGGATGTAAGGAGAGGAGAGGAATGGCAGGGGAGAGACAGAGAGAAAGAGGGGGAGTGAGAGAAGAAATGAGGCCAAAGGATAAAGGAATCATTTTTGTAAAGGTATGAATTAATGAGAGGCTTGTGCATTGCAAGCTAATTAATTTAACAATGAAATGCTTTAGGGATTAAGTTAGG
This sequence comes from Epinephelus moara, assembly GCF_006386435.1. NCBI lineage: Eukaryota > Metazoa > Chordata > Actinopteri > Perciformes > Serranidae > Epinephelus > Epinephelus moara. The sequence continues at coordinate 18,912,712 of NC_065511.1, read as the reverse complement.
ACTTTTAGGACTCCATCCCATTTATAGAGTAAAAGTTTACTATTGCTGCCCAGTGGGTATTTGAAATGACTTAATTGCATTGCAAAACCCATGTATACTTATCTTATCTTATGCCTGATGCTGCACTCTGAACCGCCTAAAAATTGAGAAGAATTGGTACAAGAAGTCACTAGCACACAAACAGACACACACATACACACACTGCCACAGTTACACTTGTTGTGTGAACAGTTTGCCTTGAGGATGGGAGGTAATTTATCGTAGAGTGAAAGGAGCATTTGCCATCCTATGCTAATGCAGTCATCACTTATTCCAGAGCACTTGCATTCTTTTTTTTTTTTTTTGGTCTTCTACTCCACCCCTTCACCATCTATCAATCATTCAAGGCATGAGGTATATTCTTTGCGGAACATTTTATATTCAGTCTCCCCCTTAGATGGGCGGACGCACACTCATACACACACGCAGTCATTTTTGTTAAATCAAAAAAAGAAAAATCAAATCTGGTCTAGCAAAGGTTGAATAATTGATGTGTTATGTTAAAAAAGGAATGAAATAATCATACCCTGTTGGATGTTGGAGGAACATCAAACCCGGAGTTGGAGCTTGGCAGACTGGGCTGAGCAGGGTAGGGGCCTTATGTATTTGGGACGGCTGCCCTGTGAAATAATAATGAATAGCAAAGAGTTGGAGGATTAGGAGATTTTTGTTCTGCACTGTACCTGACACTTTGTGCGTGCCCACCCGTGCTTTTAACAGCATGACCAGGGTACATCTATCCTGCAATAATACATCAAGATTTTCTGAAAGTAGTTTGGTTTGGTGGGCTAGGGAAACATTCCAGTCAGCGAGCAAAAAAAAAATGGATAAGTGGCTGCAGTAGAAAAATGACACATGGTTCACAAGGAGTGCAGGTCTAATGGCAAGATATTGATGCTGCTCCACAAGCAATACATCTCAGGGGTGCGGAGACAGTTTAGCAAGCTAGTGGGACTTTGTTAAGAGCAGTTGGTTACATTTCCAAATCAAAATTGAATTTCTTCTCTGTGAGGTTACTGTTGCTGACAAAAATATAATGTTAAAAACAGGCGTTAGTGTAATAAAATGATGAGAGCGCAATTAAATGAACACAACGCTAATTTTTGTACGTTAGTATCTGCAGACAAAAACAACATCACCAACAGTACCAACGACTAACGAGTATGCATGCTGTTTAGTTCGAAACATACATTATCGACTTGGCGAATGGTTTCTAATAAACCATCGGCACTCAGCTTTACTGTGCTATAAGCTCATGGTGGTGATGAAACGGAATAATATCTGCTTGTTTGCTACTGTAGACTAGTGGGCCTCATTTTCATGGCCATAAAAGTCAGCCATGAATATATACATACTGTACGTCTCTTAGACACACGCCCAAACACACACAGACACAAACCACTATGCATCATTGCTTCAAATGAAGATAAACTGTTTTTATGTTTGGGACCACCTCTTAAGATTGTCCCCATTTGGGATGCAACAACAGTGCATGATGAATACATTCATTCCGAGCTCCGGTGAGAGCTGTGCAGCCGTGCGTCTCTGACCGATACCTTTTCATGATTGTATGAGGGCTGTACAATATAGATTTTCCCCATATGCAGCAGAGGGATATAAATGTTTATTATTATTACTGTTTCAGTTTCCCATTTGCCATCTGCTTTTTTTTTTTGCTTACCAATTCCAATTTGTGTTTAACAAATCTCAGGGAATGAGATGCAGTGGGGGTCAAGAGGTGCATTTACTCTCTTTTTTCAACTGTGTGGGTTGGAATTAAGATTTTATAGATACTTTGAGATACTGTTCACACAAATAAAGGACACAGTGTGACCGATATGATGGAAAAAGGGGTAAGGAGTGAGGGGGATTGACAAAAAAGTGAACTGAAAAATGGCTGATTTAGAGTCACAGTCAAGAAGGCTTTTGAGTTTGATGACTCCAAATAAGCCCTCTGAATGAGTGAGTGACCATGTGGGGAACAAAGAGACAAAATGTGAAATAAGTTGTCCAATTCAGTCAAAGATAAAATATGAAATATGGTCAGCATGCATGAAGTTTCACTAAATTCAGAGCACACGTGTAAACCTCTGGATGGATGGGTTCGGATTAGAACAATTGCAAACGGTCCCTGCGTCGCTTTATCCATTAGAACTCCCCCCCTCCATCACGTTTCTGAGCCCTCTGACTTGAAATAGTGTTCGACTCAGGGGGGCTTATTTTATTAATTCACTGTTTCCTCTGTTACAGGCCCCCTTCTACGTAGTCCACATTGCAAGAAGACCACCTCACAGGGATTTTCCCCTTCACCAGGTAACCACAAAGGAAGAAAAGAAGCACATTATCCACATGTACAACATACCCCCCAACACACACACACACACACACACAGGCTTTTTGCACTCTACAATGCGCTGACCACCAGCACAGTGAGAAACACACACACACACACACACACACACACACGCACGCACACACACAACATATTATCTTTATGAGGTGTTATACACCAGTGACCACCAACACAGGGTCTCAGTGTTCTCTAATCCACACTCAGGCTGAATAGGCTGCTCCATGCAATGGGGGGATTACACTGTCGGATTAATGGGACTTTTAATTTGAGTCATTGTGAGTGCCCTTGATAATAAGAAAAGGTGCAGGAAAGAATACCACTGGCTCTATATGATATTGTTAAATATGCTGCAGCTGTACATTTAACCAACTGCATTAACTGCAATGACACACACACTCTTAGTGGGTGTGAGAGTCAGACTGAAAATGAGCACATAAGCTTTAGGAGATTGTGAAACTTACTACTATCACCATTAAAGCTACTGCTGCTATTACCAGCCACTGCTACATCATCAGATAGTATTACTACCATTACATTTACCACTTATACTACCATTACTACTATAGGGCTTAGGAAAGTGATGTCATGTAAAGTCAGTAATCAGCCGTAGCTGTACTTGCCAGCTAGTAAACTGTACTGCAGTGAGCCTGTGGCCGGTGTCATGAGCTGCACTGAAACACTGCATGATAAAATCTAAGTGGAGAGAAAGACCCGCCAAGAAAAAACACGCAATTACATCTAGCCTGTTTATGAATACAGTCTGATGTCTCATTCAAGTAAATGTGCATTTTTAACTGACTGATGTAAAATAAATGAATGAAAGGAGGCAAAAGGCACCGTGAGAAACTTTTATAGACGGTATGACTCATATGAACATTCCTAACCCGAGCAACGACGCTACGCTGCCCCCTCCAGTTTTTGCCTGTTTGTCTCAGCATTCTCTGCTTCTGTTTTTCATTCTACTACTTAAAGGACCATTTGGCACCACACTGGCAGAAATGGTGTATAATAACCATGTCTACATTTTCATTCATGTAGAATTATTTGAAACTAAAGTCCAGTTCAGACCAGAGATTCGCGACGAGATGAGTTGAAGTAGGCAACTACTTGCAGTGCGTCGTTCTGCAACATTCTAAAAACCTGGCGGTTCACACCAATGCAACTAGATCAGATGGTATATCATCTCTATGCAACAACTCTCTGTACGTCTGTTCTGATTTCCAGCTTTTCAGGCTTATTTTGTTGCTATAAGTTGTTGTTGCTAAAAATATGATTGAGGATAGTGATAGTGAGATAATGGCTACAGTTGCATTTGTAGAAGTGATCAACGGTGAAAAACAGACACAAACGAGCATCAGATGGTCATTTTGATATGATTCACTACAAGCCGATTGGCTGTAGAACCTGGCGACGTGCCTTACGTTCTAAAACCGCCACACTTTGGTCTGAACCGGGCTTTACAGTCTTAACAGCATTTTTGTTCTATATATAGAGCGGGTCCTCTTCCATGGTGTCTGTCATGTTTTTTTTTACAGTAGCCCATAATGGACAAACCATACGTTGGCTCTAGATAGGTCTGCTTGTGTTTCAGTGTCTGCTACCATAGTTCTCCTACATGCTTGGCGCACAGGAGAAGTTTAATTTTGGTTGCAATCTGCAATCTCACCACTAGATGCCACTAAATCCTTCACACTGGACCTTTAACTACCTTTAACTACTACCTAGCAATTTGGTTAAAACCAAACCCATAAAGTCAGTAGAATAATGAAAGTAATATACTGTATAGTAGTACGGGATATAGTACACACACACATACACACAAAGGTATCGAATTCCAATTCTGCTACCTAAACAGGGCCAAGATGGAGAGAGACAGGAAGGGAAGAGGCCAACAGTCAGGCAGAAAAGGAGAAAGAGATTGGCCCAAAGAACTTTTGCAGCAGAGTGAAGAAAGCTTGATGAATGGACGGATGACTGCATACAGGGAGGGAGTGGAAAAGAGAGCTGTTTACCATTCCTGACGGCAACAATAGAACCATGGATTTAAGCTTAACCATGGGTAAACAAAGGCAGGCTTACAGAAGAGCATTATATTTTTCTTAAAGTCATTCTCCTCTGCTTCTTGTCTCTTTCTTCTCTTTGTGCATTCTACCAGAAACCTGACAGCTGTTCTGATTACAGAGGAATTGTATGTTAATGAAATCAAGTTGGATTCATTATATTTTGCACAAGGTCAGTGTGGTGCATTATGATTTCATCTCCCTGGGAAACGAGAATATAACATCCAAACCTTCCAAATCTCAGTGGTTGTTGATCCATTTTACTTATTAAAACCACACAGTTGAACTTGCCCTTCAAAACCGGCTTTTCTGAAACTGCTGTTTGGAATTTTAATCAATCCCTGTCCTTATTATTTATATAGACAACTCAGCAGACGTCTGAAACAACAGAGAGGGTGCTGAGGAATGATCATTTTAACTTCTGTATCTTCTGCAAAGGTTTGGGAATTATTTGAATTCCAACACTGACATAAATAGAAAGACGAGTATCATTCTGCTTTTGGCTCTAGTCCAACCTCATTTTAAGCAAATAGAGAATTACTGCTGAATTCCTCATGCAAGCTTCGGGTTGCCAACAAAACTGTATCAAAAACTTGCACAGGAACACTTTGGGACTCTGAGGATGTGTCTTTGCCGTATATTTAAGTTTGCCAAGTCTGTTAGTGCAAAGAAAATCACTGTGCTTGCATGACATCTTTCATACAATTTTAACCCGCCTACTCAACAAGAATATACTGTCTTGGGAAGTTTGATTCCAAACAAGGCAACTGCTGAATTGCCACTTCCAAAGGCACACTTCTGAACTTTCACCAATGCAATTATTACGCAACACAAACAAACATAAGAAATGAAAACTGAGGTAAAAAATAAGGCAGGTTTGACACCACACTGACTTGTAAGGCCTCCATTATTTGTGTAGTCTTTGTTTTGTTTTTGTGTATTATGCCTGTAGTTGCCTTGTTGACAGCTACCAGCCTCACAGAAAGCAATTACTATCAGCCCAGTGAAAGAGCTATTTACAGCTTCTTATTCTTGTCTTTTTGAAGAAGCTGTTTGCGTCACGCTAATAATATTATCATGCAAGATATTACTACACAGATTTCTGAGGCAGTTAAAAGTGTCACATGTAACAGACAACTACCAAGGGTGCAATACTTCTGTTAATGAAGGGTCAGTATATTGTAATGCAACAAAATCAAAGTCTTCCCCTTTGATTTATTTTCAAGCTGTACATTCATAACAGTGACTTTGCTCACATGCCAATGTATGCATATTCTATCTCACACAGGCTCTGCCCTCTACTGGACTCTATAGAGATACAATGCATTGTACTCTGAAAACTAGCAAAATGCCTGTAGCTAGCTAAAAACACTCCATATTGGCATGTCAAAGGATTATTTTAGCACATTATATCTCCTGGACAGGAAACGTTACATTGACAAACTCAATATTGTTGGTCCACCTCAGTGTGCCATCACCTTACCTTATTTATCTGAATAGCCAGTAGTGAAATATGCAGTAGTGAAATACTTTACAACTATTTAATCCAATCACCAGGTAAAGTCATTATTTAACCTAACAAAGATCAAAACCAGGCATTACATAGCTCAGTTAGCTTCAACCTCTACAGTCTGTCTAGACAAATTAGCAAAACGCTTGCTGCACATAAGAACACTCAGTGTCAGGATCCCACAGTTTCCCCAAATCTTTCCAATGATGCCTCGTCTTGTTACTTCAAAGCTCAGTTTTTTAGCTTAGCAGCTTGTAAAACTTAGTTATGGAATCTTTACCATGTTGATAGTGCATCTCACCACAAACCAGCTTTTAGGCATCTTTATGTTGTTTGCTAGGAGGCATAAATGACAAGGAGGCACATTCACGCAATGGTGAATTGTTTTCCTTTGTGATGGTGGAGCGGGATTTCAGTGTGCTCTGTCTCTTTGAGTAATACTCTAAGCTTAACCTGCCAATCAGGATGTATCTACCCGAATACGTGCGGACCACACAACATGTAAGGGACTACCGCAATGCTGTCCTTCATCCTTTTCCTTTTCAGTTACAGTGATTCAGCAATTCATCGAGCTCCCCCGATTGTACCCACAGAGTCCAGTAGAGGGCAAAGCCTGTAAGAGACAGAATGAAGGTTACAACATTGTAACCCTAGTTCTAGTAGCACAAGCAGAACCCTGCACTTAGGGGTCCTGTCGCTCCTATGCCGCTCGCTAAAGAGGGTGTAGGATGACGGACAGCGCCATGTGGTCTGCATGGATTCATGCAGAATTTAGAGGATGAATGTGTGCTCATGATTATGGTAAACGCCTATTTGTATAGCGCCTTTCTAGTCATCTGACCACTCAAAGCGCTTTTTACACTACAAGTCACGTTCACCCATTCACACACACATTCATACACTGGTGGCCGAGGCTACCATACAAGGTGCCACCTGCTACTCAGTCTTTAACACACTCACACACCGATGGAAGCAATTGGGAGCAATTTGGGGTTCAGTATCTTGCTCAAGGATACTTCGACATGCAGACTGGAGGAGCCAGGGATCGAACCGCTGATCTTTCGTTTGACGGATGACCCGCTCTACCTCTGAGCCACAGCTGCCCATGATTAGAGTTGAGTATTATCCATAAAGGCCAGCAGAGGGCTCCACGTGTACTAACAGAACTAGGGTTACAATACTGTAACCTTCGATACAGTATTATATAACTTTGAATCACATGACTCTGCATATTCTACTGGATCAAACAGATGAGCTCAGTCAGGGATTGTGTCCACTGTGGCCAGCTTGTTTTTTAATGCTCTGCAATGTGAGTGCCATGTACACTGCACTACAAACACTGGCAGTGCAAGGAGGTGTTGGGCAAGAATTCTGCACTGAGTGCTGATGGTTGGGCATTTTTTTTTTCTGAGCGCTGAGCTTCAGTAATGTTCAACTTTGGGTAAAAAGGCTATGCTCGTCATTGTTACTTCAGCCATTCAGTCACAGTTGAGAAGGAACAAATACCCCAAAGACAAACCCTCACATCTTATATGTACAAGTGCTAAACAACCGCAACAATGGAGAAGAAATCTGTTAGTATACTGCATATATATTATGTTTCCTCTCATGAACTCACACAGACCGGCTGGCCTGTCCTCTCTCCCTGCATGCTCCAGCCTTCCCCTGATTCAAAGCAAGTACTCTACCTTGTGGCGACATGTTTACTTTTGCAGATATTCCGTATCATAGCAACCCGACGCAACCAAAGCGTCTCAGCTGAAAGAACGCTGTGCCTCCAAAGCACTCTTTAATGCTCCCAGCTGGGCATTTCCTGAAGAGCGCCTGGCGTATTCAGCCAGAAAAAAAAAAGCTTTGGTGGACACAGGGCCTTAGGGTCCAACTTTGATAGAAAGTAAAGTGGACAACATGTTTATGCAGAAAGAAGAAGAAATACAGATGAAGCTGTGGATGGAAAATATCCTTGCTGTACATCTTTCTAGTCATCCTTGCACAAAAGATAAACCTGGACAATGGTGAACACAACATCTTTGCTAGAATTAGAATTATTTTTTTCTGAACATATTTCTGCTGAAACAAAACAGATTTGCAAAAAACATGTAATGTCCCTCTTCCAGTCTAAAATGCCCCTTTTTTCCATGTGGAGGTGTACATTTGAATATAGCTGCTAAAATTGTAATGTTTTAAGCACAAAATTGGGATGTGCTTCAAAATCGGCAAATTGGGACACCCTCGTTGATATGGAGATGCTTTTGGCAGGGGGAAATGGCACGCCTCATATATTATGCTAAAAAAATACACGTTTGGAAGAAAAGTCTGATGCTGTAAGCGGGAAATTGGGGGTAAATTGGCACATCCACTCGGCTTTACATTAATTGTGCTTGTGCTATTGTCGGGGTGTTGCAGGGTGACAGACAGATGGGTGAGGGCTGACACATGTTTTTGGAGGAGTTTAAAATTCAAATGCTCCTCATGTGTGAATACAGACACCTGGGGTAATCAACTGGCTGCGTGTGTGTCTGTGTGCAGTGTTAGTGGCGTGCGATGCTGTATTTACCCATAAGCCTCTCTGTCCCTGCCTGTCTTGCTGTCAGGGTGTCTCCCTTGCTCTCTGGTGTCAGGTACACTGTCATGTTTGCTGACTGATTAAGAATCTTCCTTGTAGGGGAAATAAACATACTGTAGCTACTTTGTTATAAATAAATAAAAGAGGGGGTTTAAATCATGGAGGCGAGGTATTTATTTCTGTTTGAGCTCCTGGTATGGCTGATCTCGGTGCTATTAAAAATTCATTCATTGGTAATACCCTCCCACTTGTCCTTCTCCATCTCTCTTTTCTTGTCTCCCCTATGTAGCGCGTTCATTTTCTCAATGGTATCTCTGTCTCTTTGTGTCAGTTCACTTCATTTTATTGGCATGGGGTGTGATTCACTGTCTCTATCTCTCTTTGTTCAGTTTTTCCCTCTCCTTTCATTCCGTGTCTCCATCCCTCTCTCGCCTCTCTCTTCAAAAATCTGGCATGGAATCGAGACAGGGGAGCGCCTGCTGTTTTTCTGACACACTCTTCCTTCCTTAAATCAAAACCAACTGAGGCGAAATCAGGTTATTACCTTAGCTGTGTTTCTTCTCTCTCCGTCTCACCCATTCTTCCATTTTTTTTCCCCTTCTTTTGCTCGAGGTCTATGAAATCCTACACTTTAAGAAGAAACAGAAGGCGGTCGGTCGGTCAGAGGAACGGGTGCGAGTTGGATTCGAAAAGGGATTGCTGCATAAATAAAGCAGAAAAAAATAAATTCTTGAAGTGTGAGATGGATGTCTGACAGTCTCCCTTCAAACACACACACACACACATGCACAGTCCCATCATGTGGGGCGGTGCTGACTGCCTGGCCTGGTTTGTTGTGGTCAGATATTTGTGATTTTTTTCACAGCCTTTCATCTTAGGAGAGAAATAAGCATCGACCACAACGTTTGTCTGTGTGTGATCTTAGCAGCGAGAGATACACTCTGCAAATGAACTTTTAGGGTAGAGACATGGACGGAGGGAGAGGGGAATAGACGGAGAAGTGGACCGGCAGGGAATAAGAGAGGATAAGATGAAAAATGCTAGATAAACAAACCCAAATATCTTCAAATAACTTGTCTGCTGAGAGAGTGAAGGGGAGGAAGAGAGGGATGATGAAAGAGGCGGCGGTAAAATAGGACCTAACTTTCTGCAAAGGTGAGTAAGCTGGATGGAGGGATGGAAAGAAAGAGAAAGATTTTTATAGATAGTGTGCTTCAAAAAGTCCACTCTGAAGTGATAGATGGATGGATGGAAAAGGATGAAAGAAGGTGTAATAAATAGGACGGGCTGAAGAGTTGAAGGAGAGTAGTCCAAAAAAGCAAGGACGGTCAGTAAACAGCATGGCGGAGAGTCAAGCAGGCATAAACAACCGCTACTAAAGACGGATGAAAAAAGATGCCGGTATGGCTGTATTAGTGATGGACGATCAGTGATGATGATGGATGAATGAATGATTGGGGGAGAAGAGAGGGCGGGAGAGTTGTAAACAAGTCTGAATAACCTCATAACAGAGACAAATCCACAGACGGACGGATGGATGGTAGGTTGTTATGCAGAAGATAAGAGAAAGTCAGAATAAAGTAACCTTGAGGAGGGATAGAAAGATAGAGGAAAAGTGAAAGATTGACGGAAAAATAAGGTGATAACCCTCAGCAAGTTCGGAAAATGAGAAATCAAGATAGTGAATGAAAGAGATCACAGAGGCAGAACGAGGAGTGATAATGAAGAAATGGTTTGCAGTAAAAGACAGGCTGTAAACTAAAAAGTTTCAGATAAATAGATGAGATAAAATCATTTCAATGAGGCTACTGTGTGAAGAGACCATTTAATTTCGAAAATAAATATGGCAATAATTTGGAGCTGTGGGAGAGATGTCAGTTTGTTTACAGTGTGCCTTTTTTTGTTGCTACAAGGCCCATGTGACGGGGGTCAGACTGACACTTTTGTGCGTCCGCGGCCTGCCAGCGACAGCTCCGCGACATTATGACAAGACTTGCAGTCTACACAGCAGGTCCAATGAACACACTTGACCACTTGTCCACGGGACAGCTAAGAAAAGAAAACCAGGCCAGTGCAAATGTAAGATTTAAATAGCTTCATTTAAAACCAAAGCCCTACAGACAAATCATCCCTGGAAAAACAGAGCACTTTGGAACTGAAATGTGACTATGATTGATTCAGCTGAAATGTATTTGGAGCTTAGCCTTGCATGCTATAGGGAGGCTCCTTTCCAGTCCAATTCACCTGACGTGTCTTTGAACTGGAGGAAACTGGGACACCTGGTCAAAAGCTACACAAACATATGGAAAGAAGCAAACTCCAAAAGAAAGCCCCATTGACCCTGGGCAGGATCACATGCATGACAGTTTTTGCTTTAAAGGGACAGTACTAACTACTGAGCAACGTCCATTATTTCACTCAGTGGACAAAAGGTGATAGTGGTATTCCTGTTTTTTTCTTCACAATAGTTGCTTGAGCCAGTTTTGTCACTGAAAAGTCACTTTAGATGTCAAGTGTGGAAGATTTAGGGGATTTAATGGCATCTAGTGTTGAGGATTGCAGATTGCAACCAGCTGAAACTTCTCCCGGTTAGGATTCCTTCAGTGTTTATTGTTCAGATTTTCACTAGTAGCCAAATTATCTGTAGAAGCCTCTTTCTCTCCAAAACAAATTGACCAAGTGGTTAAAACCAGTAAAAACACTTGATAGAACAGTTACAAATTAGTGTTTCTCCCACCCTGTTCAGTGCATCGCAGACAGCCCGTTAGCCCAGTACCTCCTAATATGTGCTCATCTTATTTCTGATCCAGATGTTCAGGAGGTTTTTACTGCAAGCCGGGTAGTCTGAGGTCTCCTCTTCTTCAAAACATATGGACTTGGTGATATAAACCAGGTAAAAAAAAAACTGAATAGAGCAGTTTCACATCATAAATCAGTGTTTCCCCAATGCTGTTTAGCATGTTGGAGACAGGCCACTAGCCTAGCACCCGCTAATCTGTGCTCACCTTTTTTCTCTCTGGTAACTTAAGCTCCAGATATTAAGGAGGTATTGTACCAGAAGCTGAATTATCTTTAGAAGTCTCTTCCTCTCAAAAAACAACAACAACAACAGCAACAAAAAACTAAACAGACTTTTTTATTTAAACCAGTAAAACACTGAATAAAACAGCTTCACTTTTTAAAAAATCTGTTTTTATGATGCTGTTGTCACGAAGTGGCTGCTATCATGGTGCCTTTATGAAAACACAAATGGTCCTTCCTGGAGCCAGTGTTTGATTTGTCCTTTCTGGACAACTGTAGAAAAATAGTGGTGCAATATGGCAATCTCCATAGACAAGGACCCACTCTCTATGTAGACACGAACGGCACATTCAAAGGTAACAAAACAAAACTTTTTTTTTTTTCAGATCATATTATATTTGATTCCTGCCAGTATTCATTCATTCATTTTCTGTAACTGCCTATCGTGTTGGGGGTCACGGGGGGGCTGGAGTCTATCCCAGCTGACATTGGGCGAGAGGCAGTGTACACCCTGGACAGGTTGCCAGACTATCACAGGGCTGACACATAAAGACAGACAACCATTCACGCTCACATTCACACCTACAGCCAAATTAGAGTCACTAATTAACCTGCATGTCTTTGGACTGTGGGAGGAAGCCGGAGTACCCAGACAAAACCTTCGCTGACAAGGGGGGAACATGCAAACTCAGCACAGAAGGGCTCCCCCACCCTGGGGTTCAAAGCAGGAACCCTCTTGCTAACAATGCTAACCACTGCACCACTGTGCCACCTTTCTGCCAATATATCCCCCTACAGACTGGACCCTTAATCTGCTGCGTTTGCGTCCTGTCGTCATTTAGAATTAAATACAGATTCCACACTGTTTAAGTGCTGTACTTTGCTGATGTTACAGTAATGCTCCCGCCCTGAAACAACTCCATTTAACTCTATTTATAAAACTGTTTAAGAATATTTGTTTTACATATGTGATTTAAAACCTGAACAAATCTCAGTCTGGGATTAATGAATGAAATGGATTCATGCCTTTTCCACACGACCTCCTTTCCCCAGTGGCGGGGGACTACACAAGGCTCTGCTGTATTCATACCTCTCTCACCTGTGCAAATTACTGTGTGTCAACAGACTGGATCACACTAGCTTCATGTGGTTAGCCACTTCCCTAGCTGGGACAGGGTCTACTCAGGAGAAATAAGCCATTTCCTGTTCACTGGGGGAAAGATATGCCCAACTGTAACCTACTGTAATTCTTTCCAGGTGGTGGGTGGATTTTATCTTTTAAGAGGATGTACAGTACTCGACGGGAAACATGTCCAGCAATGTAGAGTCTCTTTAACTCTTGTTTTCGCTGGTTTAATTCCTTTAAAACATGCAAACTGTAATGTTTCCATGATAAAATATTACATCTCTTTAATAAAAACATCTCGGTATGCTTCTTGTACCAGCTGCAAAGATTTTAAATAATTCCAGATGGGGCAAGATGATCCAGAGTATGCGGTGTGACATTTATGCACATAATTTAATTTGGTAATCCTGTAATAATACGGCACATTTGGAGTCATGCTATTATAGATATGATACACTTATCCTAAAGTAATAATCACTGGAGCATTTTCTTTGGGTGCTGTTCCAAAGATCAAGAGTCAGCTCCATGTCGGAAAGCAAAACTGAACAGAAACACAGGAGCAGTAATGTAGAGGGTTTTTATATAAAAAGGAACTGTTGGTAGAAGTATTGTGTCAGCCCTCAGCACTTATTTTAGCTCTTTAGATAGAATGCTTGAAATATTTGCACTCATCCAGCCTCCTCCTCAGATCATCAGGATCTAAAAAAAAAAAAAAAAATCTCGAGTCTGACTTTGGTTGTAAACACAGCACAGAGGCTGCTTCACTTGAAGTTATGAAAGATCCTCTTTCAGCAGTAGATGCAAGTGAATATATCTTCTGCTTGTTTATCAGGCTGATCATCTTGGAGATCTTTGTGAGGAAAAACACTATCCTTAATTGGTTTCCATCACATCTCTGAAAAACAAAAAAAACAAAAACTGTGCTCCCTATCAGCCGTGTCACATAACTTGATGTCTTTTTAATGAATGATTTTGCAAACTCTGGCGAAATCCTGAACACTACTGATGTCATGTAATCTCTGCGACAACAAATTCTGGAGGCTGACTCCTCCTTGCACAGTGTAAATATTCTATCAGTTTAAAAATACACAGATACAGAGGCTCAAGTTTTTTTGGACAATAATGCAGTAAGTATTGCATTAATTATACACAAATAATCAAATATTTATCACACATATTTAAATATTAAAAGCAGTATCACGATTTAAAGTGTATGAGTTAGTAAGATCATAAATACACAATGAACTCGAGCTACAAGAATATATGATGTGATATGTGTTAGTGCTTTGAATGGATCATTTATAAAAGTTTTTTACTGGTTTTCAGACGAGGCCTCACAAGGTCATCTTAGACAGTGCTCTAATTTCCAAGCCTGACCTTGTGTGCGTGTGTGTGTGTGTGTGTGTGTGTGTGTGTGTGTGTGTGTGATAAAGACGCATTCCAGCCAGAGCAGAGGCATGTCCTGCCTAATCCAAAAGCCAAAACATACAGGCGGTTAAGTTTCCATGACCTCAACTCCATGCTGTTTGAACATGCACACGCATACTGTACACACACACACGCGCACTCACTTGTGCACACACGATATTGTTTCCTCTTGCTTTTACCCTCTTTTCTTTTTTCCTTTCCCTTCCCCGCTGTCTTTCATTGCTTCCTCCTCTCTCAGAATTGCAACATTTTGTCAATTACCATTTAGTTCATTGTTAACCCACAGAGGAAAAGTGAAGTGAGTTCTGTAATACCGCAGGAGTTCTGTCATCTTCAGAACAATTATGCCAATTAGCTCACATTTAAATGGTTTCCAGAGAGGAGCAGCTAGGCTATAATAACAGTCCAATGAAGTGACAACCAACCAATTAATCTCACTGTAATTGCTCAGTAGGTACAGTCAATCAGTCATAATCTTTCTCTGACTCTCTGCTGTCTTTCTTTTTTTTTGCTTTCAGCACACATTCCACCACTCAGTGGCCTGACTCACCACCTGTCAATCAAATCTAAACTCGCCCGTCCACCCCTCTAGAGATGGGGGTGCATTCCAGTGTGTTGACATCACAGGCCGTGCTGCGAGTCAGCACATTTGACTTCTAACATAACACTGAGAAAAACTGTGTTGACAAGAGGAAAGTATAAAACAGAGAGGGGGAGCAGCAAGAAAAGAAAAGTAGAGAGAAACATGAAAGAATTGGACAGAAATGTGTTTATTTTTCAAGCAATGGGATGAATTTTACTGAAAGACCAACAGCGACTCCATAATCAAAAACTGACTCTGTTGCCTCGCATTCATTGAAAGCTAAATGCATGCTTGCAGCTTAGATCAATTAACACAAAAACAAACATTAGCTCGCTGCTAACGTCTGTGTGCAGCGGACTGATGATAGATTGCTGGATCACTGTACCACATCTTAGAGTCCGTCTTTGATCTAATAGTTTCACAAGCTCAAATGTTATTATATGTGTCGTGGGAGATTTAGTGTATGTGCAGCTTTCTGCTTCTGGCACTGAACTCTTGCGCATGTATACTGAGAAACACATGCTATATTGAGTGCAGGGCTGTGCAGGCTGGCGACATTTTAGCCTTCTGCTACAAAACGTCCATACAGTGCTGATTAAAGAAACATTACATTTGCGACTTGCAACAGCAGCCATGGAGTCATTTTCAAGTCCAACATTTTCCATAGTTTACACATGCACCCTTTCCACTATGAGTTTAGTGAGCTTTGTAGGGTCCAGTATTTAGAATATAGGGATGTATGATGGCAGAAATTACATAAGTGTAACCGGTGGATTTTAGTGTTGTCTGTGTTGTGTTGATATGAAGAGGCCCAGACTGTGGATATCTTTGGAGGCGATCTCCGTTTATTCCTGACAACTCTGACAGCAAGAGGTGAAAACAAAATCAATTCAGTCAATTACTACACAAACTAAGTGACACAGGAATATGTTTGCATATAATACAATAAGTTTAGGCTGAAAATGAACTTATAAACAGCTTAACAGTGTGTTCACACCGGGCGCGAGTAAAATATTCACCTCGCTCTACTCGCGCGAGTTTGACTGCTGGAATATTCGTTTTTACTCGCGACATTCACGCGAGTCATTCGCGCGAGTAACAGTGTGTTCACACCGGGCGCAAGTAAATCAGACAAGTATGCCGGCCGGAAAGCAAGCTACATCGGTTGTGCTAACTGGGGCTAATGCTAGTGCTAACTTTGTTGATAGAAAAGTACAGCCGATAGTTGGAATCAATTTTCAAAACTTACCAGGCAGACAGACCTCCTCACTCACTTTCCTCCACGCCAGGTCTTTCTTGGTCTGAAGCTTATAATTTGGGGACGTAACGTCATAAAGCTCAGGGTGGCCACAAACAGCTATTATTAGCTTGTTCTCCATTTTCGGAACAACACGGGGCAGGGGCGGGCAGGACAGCAGCACGTCAGTGACGTCGGTGACGACAGGAAAATCTCAGCGCTGATTGGCTGCCCCGACACAGCATCAAGCGAATATTTCGCTTGAGTTCAATATTTTGAACTTGCGCGAAGAGGCAAATGACGTGAATTTCGCGTGTTCGCTCCATTCGCGTTGTGCCATTCGCGTCATTCGCGCCGCCGGCACAAATTCGCGTCTATTTTTGTCTTTACACTGACTTTGTATGTAATCTTATCACGCGAAAAATTCGCCTCGCACCCGGTGTGAACAAACCGTAACAGTGCTAAAACACAGAAATTACTACGAGAGCAATGCCTCTCCCATGGAGCACAACAGCAAAAGGGGAGAGGCAAGGCAGGAGACACCCCTTTACAGGTGGGGTACCCCAAAGATGAACGTAGGGGTACAGAAACTAGTATCAAACGTTCTACATATTGACTATGGAGGCCTGAGCATGTAAGGTAATAACAACTGAAACAAATTTTGTGTAATTAAAATACCTAATATTACAAATGTATATTTGACTTTGCTGTATAATTGACCCTGTTACATATATTATGATATGGGATGTTTTCTCTAGTGTATAATCACCTAAAAATAAGAATTTCTGTGTTTTCATTATCATACAATGAGGCAATATCTACATGGGAAGCAGGTCCTCATGCGTAGAGTCTGCCATGTTGCCCTGCCATGTTTCTACAATAGCCCAGAATGGACAAACCATACACTGGCTCTAGATGGGTCCATTCGCATTTTTGCATTTTCACGTTGGCCACCATAGTTAGCAGCACCTTCATGATGAATTGATGAACAAAGCAATACTGTTTTTTAATATGAAACTGCTTTATTCAGTGTTTCTACCAGTTTACATCACCAGGGATCTCATTTATAAAACAACTGGTAGGATCCATACTAAAAATGTACATACGAACAAAAGCCAAAAATGGCATGCGCCAAAAAAATATTTGACAAATTCTACAATCAGGCTTCCACCTCACCATCTGCATTGCCAATTTCCCATCTCCAAAATGTTCGTAAGTGTGTGTCAAAATTTCTTCCTTTAAGTTTGTCTTTATACATCGCATCTTTTGCGTGGGAAGAGGTGTCTACCTCTTTCAGGCCTTGTTTTGTGTTATGCAGTGTTTATCAATGAGGTCCCAGGTCTGTTTGTTTTGAAAACGAAGAGATCCCTGAAGATATTTGCTCCTGGTAACAGCCTCCGTAAATCTAGATGTTGAGATATCAGAGAGAAACGCAGGAGCCGTCTGTGATGGGCCGAAGAGCGTTGGAGAAACCATGATTTTTAATGTGAAACTGCTTTATTCAGTGTTTTTACCTGTTAAAATCACATGATTCCTTTGTTTAGGAGAGGAAGAGACCTCTATGAGTGCTTCAACTCTCTGTAAAAATCACCAAAACAATGAACACTGAAGGAATGCTAACTGGGAGTCAGCATGTGGGACAAGTTTCAGTTGGTTGCAATCTACTATGCTCACTGCCAGATGGCACTAAATCCTATATACTGCTTCCTGAAGCCTCTCTCACAGTGGTTGATGTAGCCAACAATAGTCCAAAATCCGACTTATGAAAATAGTTTTAAGTGACAGAGAGTGGCTCTTAAAGAAATAACTGGCAAAGAAATATATGAGCCTGGGTAGTATCTGAAAGAAGGAGAAGCTTCTCAGCACTCAGAGAAAGTGGGTTTTTCCAGATACAGCACAGATACTGTTTTCCTGCAAGTAATGTTTGTCCAAGAAAAAAGGCATCTTTTTAGAGGTCTCGAAGGCCAAACTGCAAAGTGCATCCAGTAGGATGTGTTCTTTATGTCTGGCTTTCCTTTCACCAGAACAAGATTTATCACTGAACACATTTAAAATAGTATCTGAATTTGATGTGTTACTGTTTCCACAGGTGCATTGAATGACAAGACTTCATAAAAAGTGTTGTTTCTTTTGACATACCATTTCAATTTGCGCTGATTAAGATTAAGCTCTTTGGTGCTTGGACGCCAGAGGGAGATATTTTGTGATTAAGAGACATCTGAGCTGCAGAAGGATAAATGCTCCCATGGAGTCCAGACACTGATTGTGGTGGTGGCTGATGACTCTGAGGCCGCTGACTGCTGAGGCGCATGAGGCTGATGAATCTGGAAAGACTAGGTGTAGATGGAGAAGTGGAAGGAGCGCTCGACGACAGCAAGAAGGAAGTACGGCAGAGAAAGAACCATTTTTAAAATGAGGAGTAGTAAGATGATACACCTTCTGACAGAGAAGGTGTGTCGCTGTGCTATTGGTTGTTTGTGATAACTGATGACTCAATTGACAGACCGGGACAATGACACCTAGAGATAGAGAGTGAGCATATGTGCAAGGAGTGATTGGCAGGATGAGAAAGAAACTTACACCCTGAGCATGAAAAGTATTGTCTTCCTGACTGAACTTTCGCTACAGCTTCATTTTTTTTTGATTGTTTCAAATTCCCATCGCTGATACTGATGTCTCACTCACAGGCACACCAGTCTATACACATACAATTAAAGCTCCATATATCATCATTGACATCTTTACATTAGTCATTGTTGAGATTCTGAACATCAGCCACTGGGACATTCCAGTGTGCATATGGTTCTCAGTGTGTGTCATTTACAGTAAGAGCACACGCTTGAGCAAAAATGTGATCTGAGCAAAGACCTAAATAGCAGGACTGCCATTTTGGCATCATGGAATGCACATAATGCACTGCATGTAACCATATAATTATTGTATTATATATCATGTTTTCAGCACATCTGTAGACTTCAAAGCAATGCTCACCACATACATCTGTTAGCTCTCAATGTCCAATTGTTACAGTGATTCCGATAAATGTCGTTATTTAGCCATTATTAGACAATGTGGTTTGAATGGGACGTTCTGTTTGAAGTGGTCTCAGGCACACTGCAGCATTCTGGTCTATGAGCGAGAAAAGCAGTAAAATTCACCAAAAATAGCGACTTGTGCACACACGCTGCTACATATTTTATTGTTAACATTATTCTTTGACCTCCCTCGAGACATGCTTACGGGTCATCCTGTGTCAGGTCAAATAGAGGTTGTACATTTTAGAGTTCGTCCAGAAGTCATGTTGATGCTATTTGAGACTCGATTCTGTAAAATATTTTTCACGGAATTTTAAGAATTGCATATGTTTTTGCCCTTAGGAATTTTGTAAGTTTTGCCCCCTAAAAAAACATTGAGGTAGAAGCCATTTTTAGGGTTAATTGTTTGTCAGTTTGACAGTGGCACTGACAAAAGGGTGTACAAGAGGTCTGAATGATAGACAGGCACAAGCAGATGTCATCTTTGCAATTTATGGCCGGTGCACTGGGTATAGATAAGTGGTTATGGGACCCCAAGCAGTCCATAAACATATGGACGTTTCCATACTTCCATACTATTATGTCATATCAGGGGTACTATCGTAAACAGAATCTGATATACAGCAAAGATGACAAGCCAAGGTTGCAATTTGTTGCTTTTTTGAGATGCCAAAATGGCGCTGTGGACCATGGAAATTTGCATGGAAAAGGGTCTTCATGTTTAAATTCTACTGTGTTCAGTTGACGCCTTTCATCAATATTCCTTCCAGTATCCAAGTCATCAATATTTTAGTTGTATAAGAAGATTCACATCAATAGATATTATGATGTTCTAGCTGCAGCTACAGGCCTTCTGTATCAAGTAGAGAATGGTACAACATGTAAGAGAAAGAGGAGATGTGGCACATATTCTCAGTCAGCTGAAATCTACAGCGTCATGAGCACACGTTCATTATGTGGCACCATCACACCCCATGATGTGAAATATTGTTTGAAAATATTGTTTTCCCTTACTGATGTTTAATTGTTCCTCAGCCGATCCTGCTTGTTCCCTTTTTCATTCTGGTTCCCACCACTAATTAGGAATGGGATTTAACTGCCGATGACTTTAGCGCGGGATCAGAACACACCCAGCCATTATAAGAAACCCAGGGACCCATAATGTGGTGTGGGCTTGGCCGCTGAAACCATGGGGTGGAGAGACAGGAGGGGAGGGGAGTGCTGGTAACAGTTTCTCTCAGTTGCTCTTTGAATTGTTGGCTGTGTCCTTCTCTCGCCTTTGGCCTGTCATGAGAGGTTTCTCTCCCCCCCGTTTTGAAATTGTTTTCTGTTTGTTTCCTCTGCTCTCTGGCTCTTTTTCTCAATGTCTCTCTGTTTCGCTCTTGTGTACCAGTTTCACCTCCTTCTTTACCCTCCATCCCCTCTCACACACTCTCACTCCCTCCCACACTCTCTTGCCACAGTAAGACCTAATATGAACTTTTGACAGGAGCTGGGATCTTTGTTTAATTGCCAGTGTTACTGCGAATGCCCTCATAAATCTAATGCTGTAATGCCTTTGAAACGCCTTCTGGGCCTCGCAATCGCACACACAGACGCGCACGATGTCTTTCTCACTTTTCTCCCACTTTCTCGCACTTTGCGTCACGTACACCCAAACACATGCACAGTCGCACACACACACAGATGTGATGTGTGAGAATGAGGGCTTTGAGGTTGTTTGTGCTCGCATCAGACACAGCAGCTCCAGTGTTTGTTTGCAGTTTCCACTGGCTCCGGTCCAGTCCACCAAACCCATGGGAATTTGTGGATCAGCATCTTCTCAAAAAGCTCCTGGGCGTCAAGAGTGTATAACTGAGCAAAGAAAGAGTGCAATGAGGTCGTTATTTTTATGTGGTATTTATGATTTAATCTGTATACCATAGTTTATAGTGGTGGGTGACGGGGGAAAATGGGAGAGCAAGACAAGTGGTGTCATAATTTAGGAGAGGAATTAAATAACCAGATCTTGCTGGAGAAAAATTCACTTCTGAATGTATTACATTTTGTTTTTATAGCTTTTTTTCTGATTATACATTGATGCAATTTAATGTGACTGTTTGCTTTCATTTATTGATCAACTCAAAGCAGAAAGTAAATAATATGTTATACTAAGGTACGATTAATCCTGCAGAAAGTTTGATAACATACATTAAGTATGGCTCTTCATTACATTGCCATGCAGTTAATCAACCTCAATGCTAAAAATACATTTTAAACAGGGTGAGCTGTAGTTATGTGTAATTGCTATTACATATGTAATATGTTTGCTGTTGGGTTTTGCACTCTGTATCAGTTCAGCTCCCGTGATAATATTCACAATATTGCCTGCGGGGATATTTGTAATCAGCATATGAGGCTCCAGTACATAAATACCTTATTAGAGGATTCAGACACTGCATTTCATTGCTCACTCAGTTGTTTTAGGTTTTTCAGTTTGCAATGGCCCTGAAAGTATGGTAGAAGTCACAACTGGAGGCTGATGCATGCTTATCCCCTTACCAGGAAGTGCAGCTAACTGACATTCTTACTGTAATGTGGTCAGAGCCTGAAACATTTTGGTCTGAAACATCAAGACTATGACACAACAGAATTTTGGTGATTACAGGTGAAGTTTTTATGTTCAGTAATGTCACTCAGTGTCAGCCACCTCAACACAGTTCTGCACAAGGAAGTGTTTAGATCCTCCTGTGGAAGCAGCTTAATATGACCCATTTTTACTTCTGTTGTTACGCTAGGTTCACACTGGATGCGGCAACACCTCAAAACCATGCCTATTTTCCATGGAGCACTGCTCGCTTCCTTTTGGTGCCTATGTTAAACAATTTACCTTTTGCTAAGCCCCGCCCCTTTGTGATGGTCCAACAAACTGTCAGAGTAAGCATGGAGCCCACACTGTAACTAACTGCACTCCCTGAAGAAATATTAAAATATTTTTGGAAAAATGAAACAGTGATTCCAGAGAGAAGCAGACAGAGGGCTCTACAGTCTGTGTTTGAAGGATATATCCAGGATTTCAAACTGACTCAGCAGCAACAACAGGTTAAAAAGACAAAGATGGTTAGAAGCTAAAGCCGAACTATAGGCTACAGATCACAGTGTAAAAGTGAAGTTTCCCTGCTTCCCTTCACTGGTCCCTGTACAGCAGGGTCGGTCTTTATTCACTGTTAGAATCATTAAAAAGCAAAAGCAGCATGTGTATCCATTCAATAGGCTATATCTTCAGTAGCTAGCTAGCTAACCCTACACTGTTCAGGGTTTGATTTTGGTTTTGGAACAAGGAAGAAACGATATTTTTTTCCAACCTCTCCAGTTAACTAGTAGCATTACTGAATAACATTTAGGGCGAAATCCACAAAACCAGCCTGAAATGAAGGAAATGTGAAAGAGTCAATGGAGCACAGGAGGAAGTCAGGTGTGACGCAGTTTAAAGAATGACATGTCCGTGTAGGGAGGAGGTCGGGATGGATGGATGGATGGGTCAGGACTTTTACCCAGGACACTGCTGTATCTCTCCAGTGTGAAAGGAAAAGTCATTGTAGACATATTTTAACTTACGTAACCATGTCAGCATAACTTTTGTCATGTATGCAAGTTCCCAAACTCATGTCCCGCATGCGTAGTACTTAAGTTACAGATCAAACATAAACCTCATCATGTAGTTTTGGTGCCTAACTGCAATAGTATTGCAGTGTTAACCATGTGTTCAAAACTATGACCTTTAGTACACGCATGTCACTCATACTCTCTGAGGGTCAAATATGACCTTTTGGGAGTCACTGACTAATAACCTGTTCTGTCTGTTAGGTATGAAAACGTGTTGACAGCAAAGGGTATGCTAACACATGCAATGTGAGTTTGACCTAAAAGGGAACATTACTGGTGCCAGGGGGGGTAAATACATAAATAAACAAATGAAAACATGTCATAAAGTTGATGTGATCTTTTTGTCATCATAGGACACATACACTAGTAGGCTTCATAAGCAGATATACACACACACACACACACACACACACATTTCAGAGGGCTAAAAAAATGTCCCATGTCTGAAGCTCACAGACAACCAGTTCAAAGGAGATATTGAATCTCCTCCACTCCTGTGGTACAGGTTTGGTTGTCCCTCATAACCTGGAAGCAGAAATCTGAAGCTGAGCATGTAACCAGAGCCCAACACATGTAAACACAGTTATTGTTTTTTTCAGGTGTGGCAGAGTGAGAGTCAGAGAGGAAGATCAGCTGGTCTAGACAGGAGGACCGTCAGGGTAAGTGTTACATTCTCTCTTTGTTGTCTATTACAGTATACAATACCTGTCTGTCTCTGCACATCTCTCTGTTTCCATCTCTCTTTCCTTTCTCTTCGCAGCCCTGATTTGTTTTCTCTTATTGTCTGTGTCTCCATCTCTCTCTGCCTCTGTGCTTCTACAGCTGATTACATGAATTATTTACAACAAGTAAATCCTCAGCAGCTGCTCTCTGTTTGCTGTTTTGCCCTCCTTGTTCCTGTCTCTATTCTCTTTCAGGTTAACACAGGAGGATTTTTTTTTTTCCTCAACCTTGTCACCTCTTCTTCCCTCTCTCTGTCTTCCTGTTTCTGTGCCTGGGGTTAAGCTCTCTCTCTCTCTCTCACTTGCTTTCTGTCTCCTCTCATTCTCTCTAATTACACAGCTCTCAGTTGCAGCCCTGTGTCTTCCCATGGGTTTGTATGTCCTTATGTAAGGACTGTCTGAATGGCATTCTGTAATAATGGGAATTTTAACTCACAAGTCCACAGTTTGTTTGTGTGTAATTGTGTGTGAATATGTGTCTTCCACAGTGTGTTTGTATGTGTAGCTGTCTAGTTCACACAGTTATTCACACATTTATACAGTCCACACAATATATGGTTTCAGATCCTTACAATCAAGACACTCATGTGAACTCATTATGATTACAGTTCTTCGGCAGCTTTGCCTTATGTACAACCAGGAAGGCTTTTTTCTTTCACTCCAGGCTTCAAATGCTTTAACAAGGATCCCAAACTGTGCTGTCAAATTAGTTTTTTTTCTTCTTTTCTTCTTTGGGCCCTTCAATCAACTCCCTAGGTTGGACTCCAAGCATATTTTTTCATGTACACGTGAAGTAATTTCATGTTGAAAAGAAAGAAGAAATTAGTGGTTCCACACAAGAAAATCTATCAAAAAAATAGCATGAGGCTAATTCCAAGGGAGAAAAAAAAGAGAGACAACGAAAGGGAAGCATTACCTTTGGCTCTGTTAAATAATTTCTTTTTCCCCCATTCAGTTTCCATTGTTCGAAGCCTTGGCCGATCTGTCCAATATTACTGCTAATCTAACTTCAAAGGGTTGCAGTCATGTTAAAGCACTTTTTAATTGTGATAAGGAATATGCTTTCATGCTTAAACCCTTCCTCTCTGTTCGTCTGGACAGAACCCATAAATATTGAGGCCTTTTTTTCACTGGCAATTAAAATTAGAATTGGTCACATTTTTCACTGTCAGCCATTTCCTTTGCACACAAAGACATGTGCGGGCCACACACGCATACATGCGTACAGACACATGCAGAGCCAGACGTTGCCATATGTGTGCACGCAGGAGCACAGTTTACATGATGTTTTTGCCAAAGTTAATTACACTCAACACAAAAACCTTGCTTGATGTCCTTTGGACATTTAAAACCTCTCAAAAACTAAAAGTGCTCAAAGGCTTTTCCAGCCTTGCCACTCTGGCAGGACGGATGATTCACTACAGGCTTCCCTGTTGTTCCTATGACACATGAGATGCGGGCTGCGCCGTATTGTCCAAAGATAATACAATAAGATGATTCTTGAGTGAATCACTTGCACTCTAGTGCTTTTGACACGGAACTTCCTTGAAGCTTTGATATGTGCACAATATTTTGAGGCAACAGAGCAGAAAGATGTAATTCTGTTGTGACAAAACCAATTTGGATAACAGCACATTGTACAGAACAACAGCGGCATGAAAATGCACCATTGGTTACAGTTGTTGGGTAAATTGCCTCATCTATTTTGCCTCAAAATGATTCTCTTAAGTTGTCTTTGGCCTCGACTCAAAGCTTTAAGATTGTGTACATCCTAACATTTTCTCCACAAATAAAAGGAATAAGAAAGGGAGAAGAAAACAAGATTGCATACGCTGCCAGATCAACAGTCACATGAGTAGACTGATCCCCTACAACTTTAATCTTTGTGCATCCAATACATATACAGTAGATCCGTAATGTGTTAGCCTCGCATGGAACAAAGAGAAGAAAAAAGAAAATCTAGGTCTTTAAACAGACCTGTTAAAAAATACACACTCTAAAATGTTACAAGTGATAACATTCACTAGTTATAAAATGTATCAAGGGGACACTGAGTTCAGTGTAAATAGATTTTCTATGCTGGAGGAGCAACTAATACTGCAGACACATGCATAACTAAGCAGTTTTATTCCAGTAGGGTGAGTTAAGGGGACATATTGTAAGGTCAAATGGGACAGTATCACCTGTATCACCTCCCAAAAAAAAAAACTTTTTTTTTTGCTGAGCCATAGCTGTGAAACCACATAATCATAATTGCATGCCACGTAGGTCGGTGAGACAAGATTCAAACAGGAAACTGACCGTGCAGTGCATGAGGCGAGGAAAATGACTTAAACTTGGGTTAGTTTTAATCATAAGGTCATAACATTTTCATAGCAAATATATTGTACAAACCATTGATGGAAACATGATTATGATGCACTACTGCGCTAAAATCTGTAAAAAATGTGTTCATATCTTGTGTCTATTTTTGGAATTAAAGGGATAGTACACCCAAAAATGAAAATTCGGCCATTATCTACTCACCCATATGCCGATGGAGGATCAGGTGAAGTTTTAGAGTCTTCACATCACTTGTGGAGATCCAAGGGGAGAGGAGGTAGCAACACAACTCCACCTAATGCAGGCTTACGGCGCCCCAGATTAAAACGTCCAAAAACACATAATTGAAACCACAAAATATCTCCATACTGCTCGTCCGTAGTGATCCAAGTGTCCTGAACCCCCGACATAAAACGTTGTTTGGAAAAACGTCATTTGAACTCTGTTTGTGAGCGCAGTGACCAGAGAGGTAGTTAGAGGTACAGGCTACAATGAGGCTAAAAACAGAGGTTTTTTTTTTTTTTGTCCCATTCACCCAAACGCTTTGGGTGATTGGGACAGTGCTAAAAGGCTTTGCTAATAGGAAGAAAATGATCAACCTTGCAACAGAGTACCATTGTATATGCTCTGTATGTCCGTCTGTATTTTGCAGGCCATTTTTTGCTAGCTGGACTAGCCAGCTAGCTAGTTATTGTGACAGTGAGGAAAGTTAACTTTATATTATATGAATTGTGGACGGATTTCAAAGATCAAGTTTAACATGGAGTCTTAATTCAGGAAAAGAAAAATGTGCATGTTAAATTATATCAAAGTATGAATTAAACTGTGCAATAAACATGTTTACACCAGCCTAAGATGTGCTGTCCCAATCACCCAAAAAATAAGTTTAGGGTCAGTTTACTTAAAAGGGTATGTCACGCGTCCTTGAAATATGATATAACTGTCTTTCCTTCTCAAATGGTTTCTCAATAGGTAACATCTTATTACAGAAATGTATCATTTGTTGGGCTTTTTTATGATCAGAAGGTTTACAGAAGGAAGAAATTCAAAAACTGTCCCAGTCACCCTTAATTCACCCTATGTGCACATATTGCATCATTACTGACTGGCTTATAGTATGACAGACATGTTTGACAAAACCATTGGGACTGGCATTCAACTTCATATTAAGTTTCCTATGTTGCCACTTTATCATCGTGTCATAAGTGACATGCACAAGTCTAAAAGGTTATTCACCCTCCCATCCTTAAAGGCTCAGCAGTTCAACAGTGTAAAACTCTGACATTGACACTGCAGCCAGACTGACAGCTCCAGCTCCACTGCAGTAGCTCTCACACTTCACCACAGCACAACTTTGCTCCACAGTCAGTCAGGGTTTCAGACATACTGCACATTGTTCAAACTGAGTTTCTCACTGACAACACTCGGAGCTGGGATTTGTTTCTAAGTTTGGAGAATAAACTATTAGTGACGGTGAAGGAACAGAAGAAGCTTGACTTCGGTTCGTTCCCCCTCACCTCAGCTCACTACAGCGTGCCTTTAACACTGCAGTCAGTCTGGGTATTGAGTTTTGGCTGACATGGCTGGGTTGGCTCACTGCTTGTTTAGCAGTCTGAGCCAAGCATGTGCATGCGCGGCTGTGTGCGCGTGTGTTTATGTGCATGCATGTCTGCACTTGTGTTTCTGCAGGATTTGTGTGCATGCGTGTGAATGCATGACTGTTTGCGTGCGTGCGTGCATGTGTGTGTTTGCCCCTATGTGCCTGCATGTGTCACGTGCGGTGAGAGAGGGCTCGAAACCTTGGTGGAGTGTTTTTTGGGTTGTTGTGCAGTGTGGCCTCATTACCCAGGTGTTTACCCCCAACCACAGGAAGCGCTTGTCAGTGATGACTGTCTGCCGGCAAACATCGCCTGAGGGAAAGTTAGACAGGGAGGGAGGAAGAGAAAGAGGGAGACAGAGGGAGGTGGAATCATAGAAACACAGCTTTTCAATTCTGTAGGGTGCCCCTGTGCGAGTATCTATCTATCTATCTATCTATCTATCTATCTATCTATCTAGCTATCTATCTATCTATCTATCTATATCTACCTACAGCACATCCATAGGTGCATGCCTCTGTGTGTGTTTCCTTTTCCTAAATGTGTCTTTATGTGTGTGTGAGAGTGTGTGTCTGTGTGGCTGTGCCAGTCAAACCCTCGCTGGCAGGTCATTGGGTTCCTCCACTCCTTCAGCAGTGGAGAGAGAGAAGGAGGGAGGAGGGAGAGGAGAGGAGACATACAAGCTGTTGACAGGGATTTATGAGCTGATAGTGTCAGACTGCAAGCACAACAACAGTCTCCCTGTCTCTGCCTGTCTGCTCATGGAGAGAGAGACAGAGACTGACAAAAAGAATGAAAGGGGGGAGGAGGGGGGACAGCCAGAGTGTGAGGCAGCAAAATGAGTTGAAAAAGAACGAGTGGAACGAGGGAGTGAAAAATAGGACGCATAGGAAGAAAGCTGGGATGTAATTTAATTTGTTTAGGGTTTGCATTTTCTTCTACACACACACACGCTGTCTCTCCCCTCCTCTTCACTTCAGCATCATCATTATATGAGCTGACTCATTGTCTTGTTGATTGGTGACTGCTTTTGTTTTTGCTTGTTTACACTCATGTGAGTAAGAAACCATGTGTTCATGTGTTTAATATAAACCAAAGGCTATTGTTGGTCTTGCGTGACCACCGAGAGGATGAGAGGGACTGCGCTGAGATGACTGTGCACGCATATTCCGGACAATTAAGTATCCTACACTGGGTCGCATCTTCAGAAAAGCTCAGGATTTCACGTTTGATAAGACTGTAACAATGAACTGTGGACATCAGTTCATTTTTAAAGACTGTGCAAGAATAAAGAAGTTATTGAAAGCTTTTAGCACATTAGACAATTGTTCTTTGTGGCCGCGCATGTGTGTGTGTGTGTTCTGTGTGTGAGTGTTCAGATTTGTCATGGTGAGTCAGAGCGGCAGTGTTCACTGTTAGATGACACACTGATAAAGTTGAACTGTCTGACTGTCTGACATATGAGAGACACAGTCTGGCGGGTAATTTTGTCTAATTTGCTGTTCTAAGCACAAATCCATAATATCTTACTCTATTTAAGTTTCATGACTTCCACAATACATCCTCTTTTGCCAGCCTATTTGGCTTTGGTTCCTTTTCAGATGAGGCTGTGGTTTTTATATAGCGGTGTTTTCCTCCCCAGACTAATGCTGGGCTCACACTTGTGAGCGATGTACGGTGTCGATTCGGATTGTCCACCGTTTTATCTCATGTAACGTGTCATAGTAGACAACAACCAATGCCACGACTGGGATGCCTCACGATGTCCCAACAGAAAGTCTAGTATGTGTAAAAACATGCTAGACCAATAGAAACACAGAGCAATCTGCTACACTCTGGACAACTGTATGGCAACAACACCCCAGCCTTTTTGATATTTCCTCCATGGACATCACCACACAGAGTAAAAAAGGAAAAATTATGGCGTGAAACAGCAGAGGCACTTCAGCAACCCAGGACCATTAGCATCAGGCTAGCAAAGAATGTTATTTCTCCATAATGGAGACGGATATAAAGCTATACAATTAAACAAATAGTGGTGGGGGTTTTACTTTCCACAACTGCAGAGAGTACCAGCTTCATTTGAAACAGACTACATTAGAAATGGGCCATTTATTATTCTCTTGTGTTTTTCTATTTTTTACTTTTAATCCGCTCTTGTTTGCCCTGTTAAAGTTAGTGCAAACTCAACACTTCCTGTATCTGTTTAAACTTAAAAGCCCCTTCTTAAGAGAATCCCTTTATTTTCTAAACAGGCTTTTATTGTGAAACATTTGCATTGACTTGCATAGTTTTCATGCGGTGCTTCAGATGTAGCTCCTGCCATCTGGTGCCACTTTTTTATGTTACTACAATAACATTTCGGCTAGGATATGAATAGCCACAATGACTGACATGATAACAATAACTGTAAAAATAGGACAAGAATTATCTGATGACATCACACACATTGTTAAAGATGACCAGGTTTGATTGGTCATGGACCATCTTGTAGTCTGTCATGTCTGTCAGCCAAATCATGGCAAGATTTTATGACCCCACAGTTGCCCAATCTGACATAGTGACTGTTGGAACGGACAAAAAAATTGTGTAGTGTGAACCTGGCAAAATTGAGTTTGCTGTTGGTGGTGGTGGTTAACATGGTTAACATTATGAAATTATCACAGTTAGGCACCAAAATTATTTGGTTAGGTTTAAACAACAAAATTACTTATATATCATGGTTTGGGTTAAAAATACTTTCCTTTGTTACTTAACCAAAGTTTCGTCATTAAGTTCATTTATGTTATGTATGTGACACAAGTTGAGTTCGAAGGATGAGCGAGAACGCAGGTTAAACCAACAAAATTTTGTGTATCTGTATCTGTAGTCGAAATGGGTGGGGTTTAGGTCAGATGTGGGTGGGGTTTAAATTGGAAGTGGGTGTGACATAATCTGAAGTTGTTACTTTAAGCCTGAAATTGATATGGGTTGATCAGAAGTTGCTATATTTATTATTTATTAGAAAACTATTTACTGAACAATCCAGATCCAGATTATTTTTGAGCACAAGAGTAAGAGATTAAACACAGCCACCCAAATGAGGAGTTCCCGTTATAACAAGTACTGATATTGACTCATTTTACTTGAATAGTACTCGTATCCGAGGTACAGTATGCTTAGTCTAATCCCAGTATTCTGGTCAATCATATTAAGTACGTTACCTTATGTACTGTAAAATCATAGACTGGATAAAATAATGGACATAGCTGATGTGACGTCATCCACTGGTTTATGGACTGCTGCTCTGGAGCCTTGAGTTTGGCATTTTTGTCGTTGCCATCTTGGTTTTTTGGAGCCAGAAGTGACCATGTTTGGATGAAGGGTGAATCTGACTTACAGAGTGAAGTGATGCCTCGCAGACTGCCTGTTCCTCATGTGGCCCAGCCTTTAAACATGCTTAACATTAGGCCTTAATAAAATGTAATGTAAATCTCCTGTACAGTTGTCATGAATGTTGAAATTAGCTTTAGAGACCAATTGTTGTACATTGTTATTTCTGCTGTAGAGTCAGGCATTTAACATCAGGATCTGTGGTGATTTGACTCGCTTCTGGAGCCAGCCTCAAGTGGCCATTCAAGGAAACGCAGTTTTTAAAAACAAGGGTCGTAATAAGCTGCTTGCACTGATGAGCTATTCAGCTGTTTTTTGTAGGAGGACGGTCTTATTTTTTTTTTTTCACAGAAAGCCACTTTTCTTACACTGACACTGAGAAATGTGTCAAAGATTTAAGTCTGTAATTATATGCTGTATCTAAATTATTGATTTTTTGCATTTAGCTCCACTTACACTTTACATGAGATTTGTAATTAAACACAAACCCACTGTTGTCAGTTCTTCCAGTGTATTCTCAAGTCCAGCACATATAGACATCCAGCCTCTCTGAGAAGACACTGGCTTTCAATTTTGGATAAATCATAAGAGTGCCTAAAATACCATACCCTGTTAAATGTTATGATCGTCATAATAACAGTGATCCAGACGTGAAGTCTGCCAGACTGACATGTTGGGAGACAGACAGCCTGACAGTGCAAAGCACACATACCCCCTGGGGATAATACAGACTTGTAGTGATTTATGTCAGTTCCTGTTTAATGATATAGTATTAAAGAGTGGTGATTTATGAGGCCATTTTCATTTTGCATAGACACTCAGGGTTTAACTTACACTCTCCAACATGCTGAGCAATGATGCGTTGAGTTGAGTTTCCCAAAATAGCAAACGTCATTATCTTCCAAGAACTCGTCTCTGTAGATAATGGCCTGTAGTGCAAATGCAATGCAAATAAATACACACTATTTGTTATTTATACAGTGAAGGCAATATGAGGGACTCAGACAGACCCTAAGCTGCAGATCCACCACAGGCAGAGGTGATCCTCTGGTTAAGGCTTTCAGTCCAAGAGCAACAGCGTAGGGGTTAAAGATGACAGTCAGGTAGTTCAGGTGTGGTTGTTAATATGGGGTGTTAAGAGCAGCACAACCTGTCAGGGCTGCTAGAGGCTCTTAGAACATTTATGTTTTCCTTAGAGGTTTTGGGGGTCTGTTAAAGTTTCACCATCTTATATTGCCTTTTATTGCAAATATACAGTCAAGATGTCTTAATTTTTAAACATTAAAGTGCTGATCATACGTCAAAGATAAGACCATGTGCAAGAGACATCCGGCAATAAAATGTCAAAATAAAAGACTATATAAAGCTGATACGCAACATTTTCTGATGAAATTTCGTTTGGCAGCTGTAAGCTGTGGCTGCAGCTGGTCCCACCTGCTGCTACAACAGCAATTTTTCAAATCTTTTACTGCCACCTACAGGTAAAATTATATCAAATACGACATACTTGTTTAGCACCCCAATCTGTGCAACTTTGCTAAATTTGGTTACCATGGAATATTTCATTAAAGAGATATGGCAGTTAATAAGTTGCATGGTGGTGTTTTACTAATGGCCACAAGGTGGAGGTGTTGGCACCATGAATAATTATGTTGTGCACATGCTCACTGCTTGCCAGCTTTCACAATAATAAAGTGTGTAGATTACGATAATGCAAGCTGGCACAAACTCAAACTCAAATAAACACAATCTCTAGGGTTTTGCCCCCTCAGTGCTTGAACCCGATAATAAATCGGCACAGGCTCAATGGGGTTCTGCTTTTTTGGGGCTTGAACCCTAATGACTGAGAGCTTATAGGTAGATCAACATGTGAAGTTGTTTTGTGCCTTAAAACACACAAAAAAAGAGAGAAATGAGTAATGAAATAAATAAATCAGCGGATAAATGATCTCAAGACATCTCTATTCAAACATGGTGAGGAAGAAACTGGTGATTTATTTTGGTTTTTAAAATTTGGAATTTGAAATGCTGAGTGATTTAGATTTGTCGTAATAAGCCACACCCACAGCTGCTTTCAGCTTTCACACGTAACTAATCTGTGGTGATCTTGTGTAACGCTGGTGACTGACTCACTGCAGCTGACTGTTTACAATATC
This sequence comes from Epinephelus moara, assembly GCF_006386435.1. Taxonomy (NCBI): domain Eukaryota; kingdom Metazoa; phylum Chordata; class Actinopteri; order Perciformes; family Serranidae; genus Epinephelus; species Epinephelus moara. Next base: position 18,879,939 of record NC_065511.1, on the reverse strand, counting down.
ATATATCATTGCAGGCGCCCCCACACACTCCATCAGCAGGGATATGCTCCAAATATTTCAATAAAAAACTTAGCTGTTTTTAACAGTGAAGCTTCTACTGCTTTAATTCTTTGGTATAAAATTCTGTTAATATTTTCATGCATTTATATTTGTATTTGTGTGCTCTGTGTGTGTGTGTGTGTGTGTGTGTGTATAATGCAGATCTCAAAAGACACCTGCATGAAGATGGAGAACGAAAATGAAGATAGTGAAGAAAACAGCTTCATGGAGAAAAAACTGTTAAGTTACACACATTTGTCACATGTAAGTTAACATGTATTTGTCATCTCTGTTGTCACATAACTTTTCAAACTGCAGTTCAAGTATTGAACTTTCAATATGTTGCAGCATCTGGTGGCTCTGGAGTCTAAATTAGAAGTTTAGGATGTGCAATCACCAAGGGTTTTTTAAGTGCTACTTTTCACACAGTATAACTGGTTGTGAAAAAGTCTGAAAATCATTATACACTGATGTTGTTTTTTGTGTGTTATATGGTGAGAGTCATGACAGTTCTTGCTGGAAAGTTTTAATTTGTGTTTCTCAAGATAATATAAATGTGTCTGTTATCATGACATTTTCAGTGCCAGCATGTGCTTATATGGTAGATTTGAAAACCCTGGCCTTGTTCATGTTCACTGATATATAACTAAGTGCTGTTTATGTGCTGTTCACATTTTGTTTCACAGAACTGTGCATGCTCCTCTTTGCGGGACGTAATCTTTGCTAATGCTTTTCATGTATGTACATATGATGGAACATGCAGTCAGAACAATGTATGCATCACAGGATTCAGTGTTACACAGCTTTGACAATCATAGTGTCTGGTACAATAACATATTTATGTACTGTAAATGCACTGTATCTGTTCAGAAGTATTATCCCAATTTGGTCACAGGAGGACAAAGACAACATTAAGGACATGTACTCATGCAATATGTAAAACTCTGTGGAGAAATGTTCCCAGATTATAGTGCTCTCATGTGACAAAAACTGTATGCACAGCATTTCCCTTTTATCACCACAACATAGAAAATTAATGAACATTGTATTGTTCTGCGATACATCTCTGTAGTGTAAGGTTGGATGAGGAATTTTAATGGTCACTCAACAGACTCGTGAGAACATGGAACTACACTTGTCGTATGAAAATTCACCAGCAGCCCAGAGTATCTCTTTCTTAACAACTTTACCCACACATGTTCTTTAAAGCCCTTTAAGTAGCTGAGTGGCCTGCTGCAGGGTGCTGTGGTAATGATGGTAACTTGAGATATAAAGTGGGCATTGCAGCATAGATACATTGGTGTTTAAAATGAATAAGTAAATACCCTTCTTGAACCTTGTTTACAATATGTCTGTGGTTCACTTACTTTACATCCTTTATCTTCACAAGTCCAGTTTGACCTGAAAACATCTTTCAGCAGTAATAAAATGTGTAGGCCTACCTTAGATATCATCCCCAGTTATGTGGTTTCCTTTTTTTTTACTTTATAGTCAACTCAGACTTTACTTATCTATTTTCTTATATTAAAAATTGCATATTTTCACAACTAAGCTGTCTTCTTATTACTGACTACTAGTCCATACCCATTGAGTGCACAGTTGCCCACGTACAGTTTCACATGGTGTGTGTTTGGGATACAGGTCATAGGAAATTGCAGATTAAATAGTCAACTGAACCCATTAAGAAGAGCAATGTATTCAGACAGAGTTTTTGTGAATTTGATAGTACGATTGCTTTATTGGAAGTACAGTAGTACCATTGCCAATAGTGGGATAGTTA
>NC_065511.1:18833778-18877130 GCF_006386435.1 Epinephelus moara | reverse complement strand
GGCGGTGCCACAGCAACGGTGCGCTTGCAAAAATATTGCCGGGGGGAAACAGGTTTTGGTGTAACATGCCCACAAAAATATTGCCTACAGGGCGCGAACCATGGCAGAAAAATGGCTACATCCCCGCAAGATCAAACACCACAAAAGTTAGTAAAGGACGTGTTGAAAACTGCAACCGGAGGTGGTAAGGCGGGACTTCAGCGGGTGGCTCGTTCCACCCAATGAGAGGCTGATCTTTGCAGTGAACTTCCACCCACTCAGACTACATCACTTGAAACAAATTTAGGACGATAGGAGACAGGTTGAAATAAACCAAAATTTCCCTTTAAGAGAGGATCTGTCTCCATCCTGCTGTGTACTCTCAAAAAGAGTGACCCAACCACCACACACTGAACCCTCATGTTACAATAGGCTAATAAAAACAAGACCGATGGGGCTTTTCCACTGGTTCTCTTGCCCACACTGAGTCAAACCATGCCAGCCTGATTTGCATTCCCACTGTCAATTTAAACATGCCAGGCCATGCCAAGCTGCATCAGAGAAGGACCATCTCTGGAGCCGGGCCAAAAGGACATCCGATTGCCTCCAAGTGGGTAGCAGTGATGTCTCGCCGACTGCAGCCGATCCCTGATAACCCCCTTTTCCCCAGCAAGAGTGTGTGTTGCATGACTCAACTGATGTCTCTGTATAAGACCAGAGAGAAAGACATTGTGAAAAGTCTTATTGTATTCAGCGCTCAATACTTTTGTAGCTTCTAACTGAATTTCTGTGGTTTGGAGTTTAGATCCTCTCCTGCTCCCCTGTTCGTAGTTTCAGATATCTGCTTAAGTTAACTGTTTCATGTTCACTTTAAGCTGTAAAAGAGTTGAAAACCCAAGATTTTCATATTTTGCTGCTTCAAAATAAAGGTTTTTACATTACAAAATAAGGGGGAACTTTTATTGTGAAGAAGTTATAGGAAATGGAATGTGTTTATCACTGAATTAGCGAGTAGCTCTGTGGGGCTTTAAAAAGATGTTTCATTAGCTAAATGCTAACATCAGCATGCTATTATATTGACAATAACAATACTAAAGTGCTGATGTTTTCCATGTTTATCATCTAACACAAGCTAATTAGCACTAAAACAATTGAGGCTAATGGGAGTGACACTAGTTTGGTCCTATTTTTTTTTAAAAATCACAACCAATCCAGTAGTTGTATCACAAATGTCAGCCACATAGGAGCACTACAGGAAAGGTCAGGGGGTCACTAGGATATATCATCTAGGAATCTGTAAATGTCTACACACATTTCATGTTGTAGATGTTGAAACATTTCAAAGGATAAGTACTACTGCAGATGAAAAGATCACCAGTCTCAAGGCTGTATCCTCTGGGAACCAAAATTTAATGGCAATCCATTTGATAGTTTTTGAGATAGTTCAGTATGGGCCAAAGTGACTGCTTGCGTGGCTAATTAACATCTTGAAGTGTTTAAGCCAGTCATATGTAATTAGTCATGGAAGAAAACACTTTTTTTCTCTGCACAAGAAAAGAAAATGTAGAGAATCCAAAATACCAGAGCTGGGTTAGCCCGTTACACCCCTGCAGTGAACAGTTTTGAAGCCTCCCTATCTGCCTCCCTCCATCTTTGTCTGTGGTTACTAACCCCTGCTACAGTGGTCAGACATGGGCCCCCTATGTTTTCCACGGACAGTTTATCACACTTCCTCTCTTTCTGCTCTAGGCCCCCAGTCAGTCGGCCAGACAGGAAAATCAAAGACTACAGGACATACCATTACAGTGCAAATGGTATATATGGCACTCTACAGCATGCTGATGATATATAACTGTGAAGTCTCACAAGAAAACACAAAACAGGAAGGAGGTCTGAGCTGAGTTTCTCTTTAACAGCCCTCATAAGTGAACATAAATGTCTGAATCACACATTGGATTGATTTAAAGTTAGTCAGAATGATCCTGCACATATTGGATGCTATGGAAGGTAAAATGATTTTACTTGAATGTGTGAATGTTAACTGTATGGAGTTGACTTTGATTAAATAAAGTGCTTAATAAATCATTTGTGATTCAATTGATTTCACTGTCATTATGTGGTATGGATCTAAATGCCAGGTAAAATTATTTTATTTTTTTTCTAGAGCAGTTTGTCAAACGTTCTGTCAGTCCAGCCTGACTTCACAGTCATTCCATCATACATTGAGAAACAGATCTCCTAAGATGGAACAGAGCATAAAACCACTGGCTTCAGCTCTGTCCAACATCTGGCTTCATTCCTGTGCGCTGCTATCTGGATCATGAACTGTGCTTTAAACATAGACTCAGCTTTAAGTAGAAAAAAAAAGGAACAGGATTTTTTTTGTGGATGAATAAGAGTAGTCATGTTTAATAGCAATAGCATGTGAGCTGCAATGTGAACATAGATCTTGCTGTAAAGAAGACCTCTGGGTTTCCTTGCTTCTGACTTATTAATGATATTTGGTTAAGTAGTACATGAGAGGTAGAATACTGAGTTCCTCTGAATAGTAAACATATGTGTAGCATACAGTACTTAATAACAGAGAAACCAAAAGTAGGGCAAACTATGAGTTAATGCCATATGTTTCCTACAACTTCTGTTCTGCTATAAAAGGAAAAGAACACCACATCTTCTGAAACTTATATCTAACAGCCCTGCTTTCTAGAAATTACATTCATATACAACTAATCTGAAACAGAAAATACATTTTGAGGGAAACGTAATGCCGAGCAAATTACGTTTCCTTTAATGTAATGAGAAGATGTTACTAATTTATGTACCTGTAAAGTCCCAAAAATGCAGATATTAAATGCATCAGCAAAATATTCGCTAACAACGAATTCCGGCCTTTTCCCACCTAAACAGGCAATCTTACAATACAATATCTGTTGTGACTTTTTGACTAAACAAAATGTCTGAACAAGCTATTGAGGTGCGAATGCTAACTATGAACCAATGTCCAGTGCACTTTATCTGTTTGGATTCGATCCATTTATTCTCAATGCAATATATACATGCTCACCATAACACATTAGGGCGACAGCATTGTCCATATGTAATCATTATACCATTCCGCTAATACTTCTTGCTTTTCGACATGCTTCCACAACCCGGTCAAAAACAGTTTGCCTCCCGTTCTACACACCTGATTTCCTTTACCTGGAGCTTACCTATACGGACTTCACATAAGAATGCTTCACCCTGTGTTCAGTTTAATAACTGCATGTGAATATTTATATTTACCTTGTTTAGATAAGGATAGAATCCAGTCGTGGTGACCACAGCATTTTCTTCTTTACCGTTATATATTAACATTTAGTCAAGATCAAAATCTTTTCCTAACCTTCACCATAGCACTTTGGTTGCCTACACCTAAGACTGGAGTCTGGATGCGAACCTGAAGTTCTGGTGTCATGGTCCTGCACTTTGTGCGCCCACCATCCTCCTCAACCACCTTCCAAAGCCTACGCAATCATAGACATGGGGCAAAGTCACACATGTGCAAGTCACAAGAAAGTCTCAAGTCTTTACCTTCAAGTCTCAAGCAAGTCCCAAGTTAGTTGTGCAAGTCAAGTCAAGTCATTGCTCAGTTCAAGCAAGTCACAAGTCAAGTCATATGTCACATACAGCAAACATCTCCTCACGATCCACTAGCTACATGTCCTCTGAATATGCTGTGAAAAAGTAGGCAGCCCAGGCTCTGCAAATGGCAACAAAAACATTTGGGTCCAGGCTGCACCAACCAGCCAGTGCAAGACCAGCGAAAGCAAGCACACACACATGAACGTGGTGCACATGTCTCACGGTGTTGCGCACACGTGAACGCGGTGCCCAGAGAGGCAGTCAGAGCTACAGGCTACAATGAGGCTAAAAACAGAGTTCAAATGACGTTTTTCCAAACAACTTTTTACGTCGGGGCTTCAGGACACTTGGATCACTACGGACGAGCAGTATGGAGATATTTTGTGGTTTCAATTATGTGTTTTTGGACGTTTGAATCTGGGGCGCCGTAAGCCTCCATTAGGTGGAGTTGTGTTGCTACCTCCTCTCCCCTTGGATCTCCGCAAGTGTTGTGAGGACTCTAAAACTTCACCTGATCCTCCATCGGCATGAGGGTGAGTAGATAATGGGTGAATTTTCATGTTGGATGCACTATCCCTTGAACAGGTGTGTAAATCTAGGATAACTAGCAGCTATCGCTCATGCATGACAGAGTCACGGAGGACGAGGGGGGGGGGCTAGCTCCGTTGTGTTTGATAACATTGTTGAATGTAAACAGAAGTGATGCCCAACGGTGCTTAGCGTGCCTTTAATATTGAATTAAAGCCAAGTCCTTTCGAGTCATCTGTCTCAAGTCAAAGTCAAGTCTCAAGTCATGAATACAAAGTCAAAGTCAAGTCGAGTCTTTTATCAACGTTAGTCTAGCAAGTCTCAAGACATCATATTTGCGACTCGAGTCTGACTCGAGTCAAGTCATGTGACTCGAGTCCCCCATCTCTGCGCAATACACTAATATGATGTTTCATTACCTAAAAGAAACGTTGTCTCTAAACATAATTCAGGTAGTGATCATGTTGCCACAATAATGTCAATGGGAAACCTGTTTTGTAACATACAAAATAGTTTCTTGGAGACGGGGTTATATCTAAGGACATGTACATTTTCTGATCCAATTCTATTTTCAAACTTTTTGTTTTTTTTACCACCATGATTGCGTACCCTCCATTCTTGGTTAAACATCATCCATCTGCTCTTCACTGTCCATTTTCCCCTGTGCCTTTTCCACCTCAGCTGCAGCCTCTTTTCTCTGTGCAAAACAACATACAACAATAGGCTAATTTCAAATGGGCTGAAAAGTTAGGAAGGGGCCTCTCAAGCCATTAGACAGTGCAGGCAAAAATAAGGCTTTCTGGCTCCTATTTTCCAACTTTCTGGAGGGAGTCATTTGATTAATGACATCAATTTAAGCACTCCACAAATAACTTACCCCAAGTTTCAAAGAGTCTGCAGCACCGGTTCTCCTTTGAGATGTGTAAAATGCTTGTTTGCAAAGTTAAATGAAAACTCCCATTTTAACAAGCAAAAAATGATGTAACCTGCACTTTTGTTGCTCAGATAGGACTCAGACACATACACACTGTAAGCAAGAATGAAAAATGACAAGTTTTAGGGGAACAATTAAGGAAGAATTATGATCATCATAGCTGCATAATGGTTTACGACGCCTGTTACCTATCTCTTTAATCAATTGGCTTAATTGGACATTACACTGTGAAATGTCACTACACGTATGCTATCTTCCAGTTGGTAGCTCCCATGACAGAAATGACTCCTATTTTGTTCTCCCTCCTACAGCATGTACCTCAGCCAGGATGTGTATGAGCCTGCCAGCCGTTAACCCCGCAGAGGAAGTGTGCAGGAAATGAGATCAGCCTTAAAGAGAGGTAACGCCTGAGCCACTGACACCAGACCAATAACTGTCACTCACTGCACCTGATACTGAGATACTAAAAATGCAGAGAATAACAGGAAGGTCAGAATAGAATAGAATAGACATAGCTGGGTCATTAAAGAGAAGAGGAGAGCAGGATAAAATAAATGGATTACAAAAACAAGGAACAGAACCGCTTAAAATAGCACGGACAACGCAAAGAAATCAAACACAGCACAGCAGAGCAGAGAAAAGTGACACAAGAAAGCAGAAAATTCACCACAACTTTTACTATCACTCCGTCTCAAAGACAGGTTCAGTTGGAAAAACTGTCAGAAGAGTTAAAAATATCTGTGGAGGGGTGGAGGTTGAATTCTGGCACTAACTGTAACAGTATGTGGTGCACGTTTCCCTTTATGCTGCTATAGAATAGAATAGAATAGAATAGAATAGAATAGAATAGAAAATGACAGAAACAAACATTCTCGACCAAAGCATTGCAGACAAGACCAGACGAGAACAAAACAACTGTGTAGAAGAAAGTGTTCAGTACTGTGAGAGGGGATTAAAGGCAATACAAGAACAGCACCACCCAAAGTAACTATCAGACAAATTCTGTTTGAAAAAAACAAAAAACAAAAAACAAAAGCATGTTTCAATAGCTAAAAATACCAGCAGGGTTGGGCCTAATTCAGTGGCTGTGTATGTGTATGTGAAACTGTCACTATGCCCTGCACACATTCTCTTTACCATGATGAAAGACACCGTCTGTAACTTCACTGAAGAAACCAGGCCTGACAGGCTGGTAGTGTGCGCACATGTGTGTGGACATCGCGCATATGTATACGTGGTGTATCTCAGCATGCACAAAAGCAGCCGCCTTAATTTTTTATTTTTTTGCTTCTCTCTAAGATTGAAAAAGAAAACATGTTTTTTTTTTTTTTTTTATTGACACAGGAGGCAGGAAGAATGATGAAACATTTACAGTGCCAGCTATCACCTACACCCAAGAACAAGAGGCGTTTGATAAAATACATAAATACAAACACTTGTTTTTATGGCACAACACACAACTTTGGCAGGCGGAGAACTCGCTTGTTATTTTGGTTTTATGTTTTATTTGATTTGACCAATCTGTGTCGGTAGAAACTCCTGAATAGATTTTGCCAGATGTTTTTAAGACCTCAGATCAGATGGATTTAAGCTGTTGAAGTCCGCCGACACTGCTCCACAAAGTAAATACATCATGCATATTGCAGTTGTCAGTCACATTTTCATTTATTTGTCTGCCTTGGATCTCCTCTTGTCTCTTGGACTGCTCACTCATGATCTGGCTGCTCGACATGTAAGTGACACAAAAATACACCTTTGTTATGCTGGTGCAACATTTGCAAGCTTTTACACTGCTTTTGAATAAAAGATGACAGGAGTGAAATGTGTGCATGGCCCTCCCTTGTAGCTGCAAAACATAATAAGGCCTGTTTTATGCTTCAGTGCCATTAAATACACAGGGTGTCAAATGTATAAATGTTTATCTCTCTGTGTGCTGATCTGACTCTAACAGAAAACAGGGAGATGGGCAATATCCCCTGATCTATGGGCACGAGACAGAAAAATGGCCAAAGTCAGGGTGAGATATGAAGATTAACAATGTATCATAACTCTACAATGTTGGTTTATCATGCCCCAAAAATTTAATTAATGTATGATGGTGTTAAAGTCTTTGTATCACATTATATGACTCAATGAATGACTGATGGAATGGGTAAATATATGAACAAATAAATGAATAAGTAATGAAATGATTAATCATTTAATTAGTTAAACAAACCAAGCGCGTGTCAGAGACTGACAATGCTCCAAAGCCTCATCACCATATTTGCATAATCAGACTTGTGCAGAATGTTTCCTTACTAATTTAACCTCATAACTCTCTATAAACATATTGTCAGACAGAACAGAATCAGATTTTGCGTATGAACATGCAGAAGATCTAATAAATATTTCATAAATATATATTTTAGATCGAGGATACCTTCTTTTTTTTTTAAGGAATCTAAATACATGTATTGTATCATATCAAATACAACATGAATGTGTTGTTTGTGCATCTGTAACGTACTGAATAATGTTATTTATTTTATGTTATATATCACTGTGACCTTGGGTGTTTTGAAAGGTGCCTTCTTAAATAAAATGTATGATTTTATTTTATTTTTATTTTTTTATCTATTTATTTTTAGATTTTTATTTATTTATTTTTTGTTAGATTGTAATAAAACTAAGAAGTCCACAATGCTTAAACCAAACTTGCAATAAATAATTAACTGATTGACTGATGCAAAATATGGCCCTTTGTTTTGATAATAAAGCAGCAGTTTTACATTTTCTTTTATTGTTTGCTATATATTATTATTGTTTCTTAGCTAAATTGTTTGTGCTGATTTATCATTAGCTCTCATTCTTGTTTGTAAGTATTGTAAATATAAAATGTATTTATTTAGCTTCTGGTATGTCCAGTAAACTCCTGCATGCAAATATATTATGACATTATTTTATTTTATGTTAAAATGTTCCACCTTTACAATTAATTCCCCATGTTTTGCATAAAAAAAACACCTCATGCTTTGATGCTTTTACAACATTTATTACAAAAATTATCAAGCCAGAAAAAAGTGTGGAAATGACGGGATAAAACTACCAAAACACAGAATATATTTATAAATTTTGCTTAGCTACGTTTCACTTTAAATGTAACATCTAAATGTCATTTACACTGCATACTCTGCTGTTTCATTTGCTCTAGGAAACAAGGGCAAACTAATTTAGCAAACACACAGTTGGTTGGCTGATGCAACACAGTGAAATTTGAGGAGCATTCATGCACAATAAACCACTTCTGTCAGACCACCTATTGAGTGTGTGCCTGCGTGTGCGCGTGCCTGAGTGTCTGTGCATGTGTACAAATCAATGTCAGTATTTTTGTGTACTGTACATGTGTGGGTGTCTGTGTGTGTACCTGCCACTGATGTACATAAGAAATAGATGGTTCCTCTGTTGTTCACTCCTACAGCGCAGCCTGAAGGCAATTTTCATCACTACCTCTATGTTGTTGCAGGTATCCATTGTGGCCCCTTCCTGCCATAATGCTGAATTTTTGGGCTTGGAGAGTTAAGATCCTGTAAATCATACCCACTTAGCTGAAGTCATGCAATCTAAAATCAAGCCCATAATCAGCATGTGCAGTTTAGTGCAACTCCTGTGATTCAGTTTTCACTTTTTCTAAGAGAAAAGCACCACTGCTATTAGATGATTGCATTGCTTTTTGAAGATTTTAGCCCATTGGTCACTCATCGTGTGACAGGAAGAATTGCAATAAAATCACCCCTCTATTTCCAGGAGATTGCTTTGTCCACTGTGCACCCTTAACAGAATAGTGAATAAACTAGCTGTATTACCAGCACTGTTGAAAATGCTCATCTGGGTGTTCTCTCTGTATTCATGTGGTCTACTACCCAATGGAACAGAACTGAAAACACGAGAATCTGTCATATAGGGTAGGTAAGAAGTAAACACTAGTACATAATTCACACCTGATACTGCAGAAAAGATCTTGAGAGTGGATGAAACCATGCCTCCAAATGCATTTACTGAATAAAAGAATGTGCCAAATGACTTTCCTGTAATGCAACCCTTTTTATGACATGTAACCTGTCTCTACTGTTTCATACTTTATAAATGTAAACCATGAAAACACTTAAAAAATGAGAACATGTATATATAAATGTCATTATTAAAATGCAATATGTGAAGGGTATTACAGCTTTAGGTACTCTGCCTGTTGCCCTTTGACTCTGTGATGTTCCCAGAGCATCCTTCACTCCATATGCACCAGCCTGAACCCTCACACAAAGTTTATCCTGTAATAAAAAGTCTGATGTGCTGTTGTTAATATATGCTGTGTATGAGTATGTCATCAAAACCTCTTTAGCTGTAGGCTGGCTCATAGGATGTAATATGCTTCTTAGCATTGTAAATCACCAGTTTCATCACAATGCGATATTACAATGGTTCTTTGGACAGCAATACAATGTTTGTCGATATTACAAAGTCTGCCACGATACAATTTGTATTCGCTTTGGTGCAATAAAGTTTACTTCAAACTGACTCCACTAACACACAGGCATTTCTGGGAGAAATATTTTAAATGAACCCAAACCACAATCCTTTTCCTAAAAGGGCTACCTGGCTTAAAGGAAATGGCCACTTTAGAATGAAAATACAGACAGTACTTACTGACCCTCATGCCTACAAGAAGTCCAGTGTAGTTTTTTAATCCACAAAACTCGTTCGGGGTATCGGAGGATAACAGCTAGCCGGATTTTTCTATAGATTTGAAGTGCATGGAACCCACGTCCAAAATCATTTTGAAAATGTAATAAAACTCCGCTAATGCATTTTAAAAACGTCAGAACAGCTCGTCGTCTAAATCCAAGAACGTCTCTGAATGTTCTCGAGTCTTGCCCAAGTTGCAGGCTAACTGACCACGGTGAGAAATTATGCTAAAAGTGGAGTAAATTACGTCTTTTCAAGTCAGTCAAGTCAGTCAGTCAGCACTTGGATTACGACGGATGAGCCGTTCTGACGTTTTTGAAATGCATTAGCGGAGTTTTAACGACGGATGAGCCGTTCTGACGTTTTTGAAATGCATTAGCGGAGTTTTATTACATTTTCAAAATGATTGTGGACGTGTGCACTTCAAGTGTATGGAAAAATCCGGCTAGATGTAATCCTCCGATACCCCGAACGAGTTTTGTGGATTAAAAAACTACACTGGACTTCTTGTCGGCATGAGGGTGAGTAAGTACTGTCTGTATTTTCATTCTAAAGTGGCCATTTCCTTTAAAGCCCTGAAGACAAACTTCTCCCAACAGCCAGAAAACATGGATTATCAAAAACATTGTTTAACATAAGTATCAAATTCAGCTCAGTTATGACTGTCAATGTTCATAGACACAACAACAAATCTTTGAAAGTAACCCATTATTAGCTTTAGCATGTTAACACTGCATACATTAGCCTAGAGGCTAGCTGACTTTTTTTTATTCTACTCATAGCTTAACAAATGACATGTAACATTATTATTCATCATACTCACCACTAGTTAAAGTCTCTCAACAGAATAACATGAACATTGTTGAAACAGAGCAGCTAATGTTACTGTAGTGAGACGAAAGCAGAATGAGATGCACGTCCAGGCAGGTATGTTGTGTTTTATCTCGTAACAGCTTTGTTTACGTACACCATTGTGTTCTATCTGTTGACCTTCATTTTCAAAAAATATTTCCACACTGCTGATTCATTCTCTTGGCTGCTTGCCGTCTGCCTGCAGCTGTGTGACTGTAACACAGACTTTCAAAATAAAAGCGCATCCCAAAGATGACAATATAGATCGATGTTTTCATTTTGCATTGATGATATTGGATCGTTAATCATTACATTGATATATCAATCTGGATCGAGGGATCGTTACACCCCTACTTCATTTTAGCGCTGTGCGGCAAACAACAGTTGCAACCTCCAAGTTAGTGTGGAATTATGATGGGTACGGCCAGACCTTTCTCCAGCACTGGCCCAGCATGGGATAGGTCTGGCTGTACAGCCCCTGACTCCTTTCAATAGCAAACAAACTAAACAGCCATAATCATCTGATCATAAAGTTGCAATTCTGATTGTCTTAGTCAAAATATCAAAGACAGTTTGCTCATGCCGTATAATTTCTCACGAATTAAGCAGTAGCAAAGGTTCTATAGGGAAGACTATACTTTTGCATGCTCGGGCCTGTAATTTATTTCTCATACCATCTGCCTTTCACTCCTCACACACATGCTCATGCCTAATTTATTGCTGTCATTGTCTGGGGCTATAAACTGAAACATCCGCTGTTCTGTCAGCTGATCACAGTGAACCAAAAGCACAGCGACATACCTTCACTGGCCGTCTATCATCTTACTGCTTCTTGCTTTGAATATGGTTCTCTTTCTGCCCATAGTTCTTCATACTGCAGTTTTGTGCACCCTCCACATTCCCATCACTGCCTAGTCTTCACATAATCATCAGCTTCATCAGCCTCATGACCCATCAGTCTAAGGGTTACCAGCCACCACCACCAGCATCTAGACTCCATTGAGGGATTTATCTTGCTGCTGTTCAGATGCTCCTCGATTACAAAATTTCCCTCTGGAGTCTAAGTGCCAAAGTCTTTTGTCAAATCTTAATCATCACATGTACACTTGTAATCCTACTAAACAATTATCCCTTCTTCATTCACCTGTCTGGCCTGATTGAAATGCACGCTGTTATCTTTGTAATACAGTGATTATTCAGTTGGTTTGGTGAGGAAAAAACAAACAACAAAGAAATAAGACACAAAAACAAATTAAAAAGAAGGAACATCTTTCCAAATGTGCCAGTGGTGTATCTTTCATAACTTGAGGTGTTGGTTGCAGCCTTTTGACTATCAATGATCCATAACCTACTTTGAGCTGTTCCTGAACATCTCTGAGTTTGTATCTGGGCCTCAACAGACCCGTGATCCGGTGATTGGTTTGGCTCCGTTGAAACTTCAAGTCATCCATGTCTCTCTCCATCTTCTTCTTGATCCTCACAGTAACGTTCCTGCTCCTCACCACAGAGTTCAGGATGCTTTGCATGAATCACCCTTTGGCTGTTCCTCTTAATTTGTTCCATCTCCTCATCCTTCTCTGCCAACTTCCTGTCAGCCTCACTCTTGACCTCCATGTTGGGCTGAAGCTGAACACAGAGAATCTTGGACTCCTCTTGCTCACGAGTATCCTTATCAAGGAGCCTTAAATATCGCAGACTAATTCAATAAAATGATCTGATGAAATGCATTAGGTAGGTGCTACCATACATACAGTTCAAATGTTATGCTTTACTGCATTTTGCTATACTTACTAAACAATTTTCTGGTTAGTTTGCAGTGCATCCTCCAAAGTGTCTTCCCGCAGCTCAGTTCACACATCCTTTTTGGCCCTCTTGAGCTCACTGGTCTTCCAATTTTCATCAATCTGATCAATCAAGCCAGAGATTTTCACTTCAGAAAATACAGGACTCTGGTTTGGTTTTTGTGCTCAGTTCCCCAGAAGACACCTTTAAAGTCTTTATAAGAGTTCCTTTTTTATGTTACGATGCCTTTCTATAATAATGTTTTCCCTAACATAACGTTTGGCTCTAACACACCAACTCATCTACCAGACTGTGTGTTTCTTTATCAAGGGTAGCCTTTTTATTCTCTTCCCCGTCATGGATGAGTGCTATACAAATAATTGAAAGTAAGCCCTCTAGTCTGCGGGTTACTGATGGTGAGTAAAATAACCTTATTCATGCTGTGAGTATTAAAGCAGGTGTCTTTTTATTATGTCATATGCAGACAGACACTTAAGAAACAAAATACGGCAAATAGACCAATATTAAAGCATAGAAAATACTTTGAATATTTTCACTGTAAGTGTGAGCCTTCTAGCCTAATGTTACTTAAGGGTGTACTATGCAGGATTGTTGGTTACGGTTTGTAAACATGCTCGCCAACAAAACTGAAAGTAAAAGCCAACCCTAGATTCACTCTCATTTGGCGCTCCACCTAGCTATATTTGCTTTTACTTGGAGCTGTGTCTCTTGGATGTCTGTTGCTTACAGTCTAGCATCTGGTTGCAACCTTCTTGTAAAGCCCGAGTCTCACCTGAGCGCTGTAGGGGTACACAGCCATAAACTTCTCAAACACAGAAAAGAAGAAGCACATAAGAAAATACAGGCAGAAAAACACACCATCATGCACTTCTTTTGGGTTGTAAGCATCTGTATTGTTTTTTTTAGGAAAATCCTGCATAGTACACTGTATATTTAATAACCAAAACAAGTTTAAACATTGTACATTTCATCAGTTCATTTTGAGTCATCTGACTACTTTGAAAGAAAAAGGCAATTGCTGTTGTTATGGTCCAATATATCCTCATATAACTGTGTGTATGGTATCCTACGGAAATGCACACGCAAGGGTTATTATGATATCTTATGAATTAGCACCCCATAAACAATGTTACATACTTAACGTAAAGTTATAGAGGTTAGGTTTGGGCAAGTAAATTTACTGTGGTTAAGTTTAGGAAAAGAAACATATTGACAACATACCATAAAATGATTCAAAGTTCACTCAGTTCTGAACATGCGTTTCCTTGGGAAAACTCTTGGGGGAAAGTCCTAGGTTTTGTGACTCATCCACCACCTCAACCTCCCACCATATGGGGCCACTTCCTTCTTTATTTTTTACTCCTGTCGATTGCAGCCTTCCCAAATATGTGGATGATACAGAAATAACTGGCTCTTGATGGCGTAGGATATGTGGGAATTGTGGTGCAGGAATATATGATTGGTGCATGAGAACAGCCTGTAGGGTGACAATACACATCAGTGGAGCTGTAAAGTTTGTTGCACTCACTAGTTTGAGAACTTCGTTTTGGCCTATCATATGCACTAGGCCAGTGTTTTCCTATATCTCTATTTTGTTGATATTCATCATGTAGCTTGGTCCTAGCATCACATTCATAATTATTTACATCTCTATGTTTTCGTATGTTACCTAGCCAACTGTCAAAATTTTAGTGGAATTTCACCACCATCTGACATTAGAGACATGGATAACATAGCCAAACATGATCAAAAATTGTGATACTCTTCCCAATAGAGATATGAAGCAAGTAATTCGGCAATATTCGATTCCTCTCTAGTAGCAAGGCAATAGAGATATCGCACACAAGACACCCGTCTTTGCTTTGTATTATTCCACTGCTTGTTTGCTTGTTACGGCAAAACCTCATCTCAGTGAGTTCATAACTTGCCACAAGTTTGTTTATGGAAGATAGCCCACCTAAAAGGTCACAGTTTTCTGCAATGGTAATGATACATATAAAAATGGCCACCACTCTGACCATCATGTTGATTTTAATGGGGATGTCTGTTCTACTCTCATTCCATGGTTATATTCTAGACTCCTGCCTGTACTTGAACAGTTAAGTGTTTACCTCAGGAAGAACTTACTTGAGGCACTTTACACAGCAGGTTCTTGTTTCTCCCTCCACAGGGTCTTCAATTGACCTACAACCTCCTTATAGGAGTTCTTAATTTTGAAGAGCTCCATGCTCACTGAACTAGCCTCCTCCTGGGCTGCCTCCAACTCAGCTTGGCCTTCTTCCTACGTGTGCTTCCAATCTGCTAGAATGTGGTGTTATAAATACATCAGTGAAAAGTGAGTAATGACGGAGAAGAGATTGCAGGCCAAGATTGGAGTCTGCGATACTGTCAGCGCAGAGTCTATGTATAAGTCTGCTGAGTAACGAGCCACCGCTTAGTATTGCAGTAATGTAGTTAAAAAGGGTCATTTTACTTGTTAATGATAGATGTGCTATCTTCTTATTATCTTTTGTTGTAATAATATTAATATACATATCTGTAAATGGGATATTGTTCAATTAGACTCTTCTTTGAATGATTCACTGTGTCTCAATTTTTCCCCATTATGCTTTTTCATAAATGACTCCAATTATATATCTCTTGATGACAGTTTGACTTGTAGCAGGAAAGGAACAGATGATACTAATTTCATTAATGATTGCTCAGTTATATCAAGTGTCCCAGTAAACCATGACAATGCAATGTATCCTCAAAGAACGGTTGGTATGATATCTCACAAAAATGCACATATTGTATAATATGTTACAAATTAGCACCCCATGAATAACGTTAAATACTTAATGTAAGGTTATGTAGGTTAGATTTAGGGGAAAAAAACATGGTGACGACATACCCCAGGTAGCCAAAATTACCTTGCCCAGCATCGGCCTGATGAAATTAGCCGGGCTGGGTCTGGTTGCCCGACTTGGCTGAGATTCGGCATGTATGACGCCCCAGAATTGTCCAAATCAACCGGTCTGATTCCAGCTGCCGACACTGCCATCACTGGGCCCATATCAGAAACCTTGGCCAGCATCGGCCCAAACTTGGAATACTGGATGAAATCAGCTGGGCCAGGTCTGGTTGCTTTAGTATGAATGACGCCCCTGGATTGGGCCAAATCACCTGGCCTGATTCCAGCTGCCGACACTGCCATCACTGGGCCCATATCAGAAATTACCTGGCCCAGCATCGACCCAAACTCGGAATGCTGGATGAAATTAGCCGGGCCAGGTCCGGTTGCTTTAGTATGAATGATGCCCCACAATTAGGCCGAATCAGCTAGCCTCATTCTGGCTGCGAACACTGCCATCACTGTGCCCATATCAGAAATTACCTTGCCCAGCATCGGCCCAAACTCGGAATGCTGGATGAAATTAGCTGGGCCAGGTCCGGTTGCTTTAGTATGAATGACGCCCCAGAATCGGGCCAAATCAGTTAGCCTCATTCTGGCTGCCAACACTGCCATCACTGTGACCATATCAGAAATGGCCTGGCCCAGCATTGGCCCAAACTCGGAATGCCGGATGACATTAGCCAGACCACATCCAGTCACTCAACTTGGCTGAGACTTGGTATGAATGACACCTTAGGATCAGGCCGAATCAGCTGGCTTTATTCCGGCTGCAGACACTGCCATCACTGGGATCTTAAAGGAATTCAAAGTCCTCTTGGTTTTATGTTTTTTTTTAACACCAATCTCCTAGAGAAAGTTCTGTGTTGTTTGATCCATCCACCACGCCAAACACCCCCCTTAAGTGGACTTTTGGTCTATATACCACTTCCTTCTCCACTCATGTCAGCATATTGGTCATGTGATCGCAGCCTTCCCGTTTTTGTGGGTTATACATGAATAACTGGCTCATGATTACATGATTACTACTTTTTGTAGGTGAGAACATCCTGGACAGTAAAGCTGCACGCACAATATCAGGTCTCTGGAGGTAGCTCACCTAAAGGAATTACAGTTGTTTTAGATGTTGTCAATCAAACCCATGCTTTTCTTGGTATGACAAGACAAATTGTCCCCTGTGAAAAAGGTCTACTGCCTCATTGATGTTCCCCTGATTCTTGTCAAGGTGAGTAGCCACATCATTACCCTTCTCCACTTCACTCATTAGATTTGATAATGATATGACATATTATGTAATGAAATGTCATATCCTGTCAAGTACAACCATACTAAGTCGTGACTGTGATGTGTTTGCTTGAAATGTTTTAAAATGATGTAATACTGAACAGAGCTATATCTTCACCACAGCTTCACAACTTTGTGTTTTTATGATACATCACAGCACCTGTCAACGTGTCACCAACTTCTCCTCAACACTGAAGCTCAGAATATCCCTGACAGTCTGAATTTCACAGAAAAAAAAGGGTCATTTGCCGTCAGAGCTCATCCTTTGGTGTACTCTGCATTCTAAGTTTTGGACAGTGACATATTGTTTGATGTTTTAATTACCTTGGATGTGAAATGACAGTAGTTATTTAATTGCTCACTTCATATGGCTGAATATAACCTCTAATTAAAGCTGCCAATCTTTTACCTTGTAATTACTGTGTCATTTCATATTCAGTAAAGTAATAACAGTAGGGAGCTAAAACATCAAACAATGTGTCACAGTCTAAATCCGCATGGGGCTCAGCAAATTGCTTTCCATTGACTTACATCTGGAGCAATGAACTCTTCGATGATATTGATGCACTTGACAGTTTCTGGATGATCATTGCATAGTCATACTAGTTGGTAGAGATATAATATATTGTTGCAGACTCTAAGGACATAATTCACCATCATCTGTGGTTCAACACTATTTTACCTTAATGCTTAGAAACAGTCCCTTAAGAGTGTCAGTGTGTTGCTATAGTAACACAGGATCTTTTAGTGGGTAAGGTCTTTTTAATATTTTGTTTTTGGAGTAGCGTTAGCCTGGTTTGTTGTGTTAGCTGTGCTAAAGATAAAAGAAAGCAGAAGAAAGTTGTTCTTCTTTACCTTCCTGCAACTTAAAAAATGTAATATTTCAACTCAGGTTTAGAAATATTTGCATCAAACTGATTACAGTACATGCTGGAGTTCAACTTTCAGGAAAAAGAAGATGTACTTTATTAATCCCCAAGGGGAAATTCAATTTTTCACTCTGTTGTCATATACACATAGGCTTGAAATACACACACATGCACAAACAGGACCTATACTGTACATGCAATCAATGGAGAGATGTCAGACTGAGGGGGCTGCTCATGGACAGGCGCCCTGAGCAGTTGGAGGTTAAGTGCCTTGCTTACCTCTCCAGCTACTGGTCCATGACGGAACATGTACATTTGAGGTTGTTTTGTTGATGCATAGAAATGTACAGTAGGCTACATACCTTCCTAAAACCTGTATGAGATGCAATTTTATCACATGTTCAAAAGTAGAAAATGTAAGCATTAGCCTACTTGTTGCTTGCTGACTTTAGACAGGAGAGTTGTATTTGTGCCATTCATACGTTGGCCCTGGGAGCTCAGTGCACTTCAGATACATTAAACACTTGGACACAACACGAGGAAATGAAGAAACATCATCACCAATGTCACAACACATGCATGAGAAAACATCTCAGCCAACTTGCTGACATAAGAAAACATCAATATGACAACATAAGCACCACAAGTAGCTCACAGCACAACAAGAGTAAGGGTTTCACGGGGACAATAAACGTGATGCACACAGCTGGGACACACTTGTCATTGCCATGGTTTGCGGATTACGAAGTTGCTGAAGTTGGCTATCCGTCAATGTGTTGACAAATGACCTAAAATATACGTCTTTTGGCTTACTTTAACACTGTGATGGCATGATTCAGATTTTATCCAGATGATTGATTTTGATTATTATTTTAACAACTGAATCATGCCATCACAATGACACATTGCTGACTTGATGAGCTTCAGAGGCCACAAACCATGGCAACAACAAGCATTTCCCAGCCGTTTAGATCACTTTTTAGAGTCTCTTGGAAACAGTTTACATTATGTTGTGTGCTTCTTTCAGCACTTTTTCTAAATGTTGTGCATGTGTCCCCAAAATTGATGTTTTCATGTGTTGGCAAGTTGATGAAGATGTTTTCTCATCTGCTTGTCTCGTGTCTATTTGTATGGCTTTTCTTAATTTGCAGTGCACTGAGCTTTCAGGGCCACCGTACATTCAAGCCAGTATGCTGCAACATATCTGACGCAATCAGCCAGTAATGCTCCAGCGTTTTCCGGCTGTTTATTGTCTGCGAGCTCTAAGGTCAGGTAAATGTGATTTGTTTTGTTTTGGTGCTTATTATTAATTTCCCTATTGAACTGAAATTTTATTGATATGAAAAAATGTTGTGGTTCACTGACAAATGTTAATGATATCAATAGCTTATGGCTCTGAGGCAGCTCATTATTTTTTATTAGCCCCACCTTTTCAGTCCCTTACCACTGGCTTTTGCCAATGTCACAGCTCTGTCAGCAACTGTGCCGCTGGAAACATTTAACACCGCCGTCAAAGTGGAGGCCGCCCTGTTAATACCTTGTCAACATAGCGATATGTTGAAAGAGGGTTCCAATTTAGGAAGGCTAGTTTTGTTTACATCTGCACAACATGTGTAGCTATTAACACATCTTTTTTTTAGGTTGAAGAGCTGACGGGCATTCTGGTAGTTTTATGGCATGGTCACCTCCTAAATACTTGTGACACAAGGATCTGTAAGGTAAGCTTTTAACTTCAATTTTTAGGTGGTGGATTCTGCTGCCTTACTGCCTTGAGTCATTGCAATGGTCACAAAGCACTAAATAATATGGCATTGACAGCACCAGACACTGGATGTGACAAACACAGCTAAGCAGTTGTTCCAAAGTTTGCAGCCTGTTCCGAGAAGCAGCAGCGAGATATCTCACTAACTTTTCTAAGTAAAATGTGGCACCGTCTACAATCTGAAACATTAGAGATATAAAAATCCTTCCTGGATTTACTCAGTGAAGTACCAGACAACTCAGTAAAACCTGCTTCTTGGAACACATCTCTGTTGGCAGCCAATAAAAATTATCCGCTGACCAGACTAGCTGGACCTAAAAGGACCTGGTTGGTCCATAGCCAATAGGCGCTCTGGCTAGAATTTCCTCCTTAATTTAAGTTAAAGGCCAAATTGGAGTTGAGCTACTGCTGTTATAAAAATTCTGGGCTTCAGTTCAGTATTGGATCATTATAATCCATTAGCCCAAATCAAGCACAAATAAAGGAGAGGTCATGTTTTCTGTAGCTCTGTGAAGTTTATAGTCTTGAGGGACTGAGTATCATATTTCTATTTAAAGACTCGGCCCAGCAAACAACAGGTGATTGCACACAAATAGTGTTGGGTGACTAACAAATAAACAAACCCAATGAACCTCTGCACTGTGCCATGTTGTTGCCACATGCAAGATCATATTATGCTCAGAGTTTCTTTTTCCAAATAGAAGTTCCCCTTTTAAAACAAAGCCCCACACACTGTTAAAATACAGGCTACACAATTAGTAAAGGAGAGAGTGGTGGAGCAGTCAGTGCCATCATCATTACTGGCTTAGTTTCCACATGAATATACAATACACAATGTTATTTTTTATTCTCATATAACTCTGCTGTTGCTGTTTTTGTGCCTCTGTCTGCTATGCATCTGTCACATTCTCGTGAATCTCAATCTCCTCTTGAGGGAATTTCTTCAGATTTTCCAAAAATGTCAACTTCGACTCAAAATATCAACTTGGACTCCAGGATGAACTTATTAGGTTTGGGTGGTCAAAGTTGACCTTTGTACTTGACCTTTTATCAAGGTCACTGTAGCATCACATCCATCTCATTCTTATGAATGCAATATTTCAAGAACACCTCAAGGGAATTTCCTAAAGTTGGTGCAAACATCCATTCCGACTCAAGGATGAACTGATTAAGAAGAGAATTTGGTGGTCAAAGGTCAAAGGTCAAGGTCACTGTGACATTAAATATGTCTCATTCTCATGGGTGCAATATTTCAAGAACACCTTGAGGGAATTTCCTTAAATTTGGGACAAACGTCCACCTGGACTCAAGGTTTAACTGATTAAGAAGAGACTTTGGTGGTCAAAGGTCAAGGTCACTATGACATTGTATATGTCTCATTCTCATGAGTGCAATATTTCAAGAACAACTTGAGGGAATTTCCTTAGATTTGGCACAAACGTCCATTTGGACTCAAGGATGAACTGATTGAGAGGAGAATTTGGTGGTCAAAGGTCAAGGTCACTGTGACACTGCATCTGTCTCATTCTCGTGAGTGCAATATTTCAAGAACACCTTGAGGGAATTTCCTTAAATTTGGCACAAACGTCCACTTGGACTCAAGGGTAAACTGATTAAGAGGAAAATTTGGTGGTCAAAGGTCAAGGTCACATGACATTGTATCTGTCTCATTCTCATGAGTGCAATATTTCAAGAACACCTTGAGGGAATTTACTTAAATTTGGCACAAACATCCATTTGGACTCAAGAATGAACTGATTAAGAAAATGATTTGGTGGTCAAAGGTCAAGGTCACTGTGACATTGCATCTGTCTCATTCTCGTGAGTGCAATATATCAAGAACACCCTGAGAGAATTTAGTTAAATTTGGCACAAATGTCCACTCATGACTCAAGAATGAACTGGTTAGAATTGGTGGACCAGGGTGAAAGGTCAAGGTGATTGTGACCTCACAAATAATATTTTTGGCAATAACTCAAGAACTCGACAGAATTTCATACAAATGTCTGATAGAATAAAATTAAGTTATTTTATATCCAAAAGGTCAAAAGGCAATGAACTTCAGCACCATAATTCTGGAACAGAAGGGAAGACATTTGGATGAAGACTGAATTGGTGACACTAATCTTGGGTTCCTATCTTAAACTGTGCTGATTGTATAGCTCCTCTGTGCTGCTGGGTTGAAGATGTGTGTGAATCATTCAGATTTTACGATATATAGCTTCTTTGCAGCAACATCCATATCAGAAGCATTGTCAGTTGTCAAGGCTATATATGAGTCTGACCAGATATGGATGTAAACTTTAAATGCAACTTGACTGGTTTGTGGAGGCATACAACTGTGAGGTGGTAATTCTAGTCTTCCTTCAACTCAGTACAGAAAAGAGAGGACGATACCTTGCAAAGAGTTTGATGTTGACTTTTGGGAAAAAAAGATGTTTGTAGATACCCTTAGGTAAAATCATACATATCATAGAGGGAATCTAATATTCCAGATGTTGCCTGTGTATCATAGCCCTAGGAAATGCATACGCTTCCTGTTTGTTATCTCAGTGAACCAAGAAGAATATGTGGCAAAAGACACAGGACAAACGGCACCGCGTACACCAGCTTGCATGTTCCCATAAACACACACGGGGTGCCAGGAAATAACCAAAGCCCAAATAATACTGTAATTGTTCCTGCTGTCTCAGATGCTCTCTCCCTCTCTGTCTCTCATAATAAAAGCCTGTTTGACAGGCCAGTGCAGTATATGTGTGGCACAGGAGGGAGTCTTCTATTGCTGCTGAACACAAAATTGTATTATTGAAGGCTGCGCCCAGCACAGTGCCTTCTTATTCCTTCCCCTGTGTCTGTCCTTATATTAGAAATGTTTTCAGTCGCCAATAAAAGCATAATGCGGTCTTATACATGCAGCATTTGCAAGTGAATTGCGGTGCCCCATATTGCCTCTGATGGTAATCAGAAAAACATTGTGCTATGAGAGAAAGAATAGCCAGTCCAATATTGAGTGTGATTGTGCTGAATGTTATCTGATGGAGATGTTGGAAATAGAGGCATACTGTATGTAAACTGAATGCCACGCTGCTTGGCCATATGGGTAGCAATAAGATACGGGCATATGAAACAGCAGGAACAAATTATTCTTAAATTATAGCCACAGTACTGCTTGCATGTGAAACCATAAGTAAATGGGACAAGCATATGGTGCGGAATAACTTAAGAGTGTGTTATATGGGAAATATGGTTAAATTGTTTATGAAGGAATGTGTGTGGTATCCTTTGTGTTGTCAGCGAACCGCATATCAATTCTCTTCCTCTCTGTCTCATTTGTGTCATCTCATTTTCATCCCAATCAAGCCTCCATTTCACATTTCATTCTTATCTCTCAGCTGCCTCAGCCTATTATTATTTCCCCTGTTTGTGTGTCTCAGTGTCTCCTTCTCTCTTTATATTTTACTCTTGATCTCTCTCCCTGTGATTTCTTTTCTTCCCCATACAGCATCTCTGTGTTTCATCTGGTGTTGTCTTGCCTCTTGCCTTTTTTCCCCCTACCTATACACTATATTTTGATTGCACAAGCAATGTTAAAAAAAAATAGCAGGATCTCAGCTAATGCATCCCCCAAATGACTCCTGAACACATTTATTCCTCCCAAATCTAAAAATTCCACAAAATTACTCACCCTCCGCCCGTTAGTGGGATTTTTTTAACTCCTCCCTGACACCTCAAATACGAGTGCTGGCTGTCTGAAATAACAGCTAGCACAGAACATTTGAAGAAAGACGGGGCAGAGCTAGAAAAAAAACGAAGATGCCAGAATACAGAGAGAATGACTTTGCATCAGAATGAAGCACAAAGGAGAGAAGACAGTAATAAGGGCAAAGGAAAAAGAAGATAGAAATCAGAGAGAAGAAAGGTGGACAGAATGATTGCGATTTAGACATGATAACACGCTCCACGCTGTCGATGAATACTGCATTTAGGGTTTTTTTTACAACCTCCAAAACTGCACTGCGATACTGCCAGATTCCCAGAGTGTTTTACTTTTAACCACATGGGACCTTAACTCAGACACAGTGAGGAGCTTTAGCTGGAAGGAACATTTTTATTTCTACCTTAATGATTTTATGTAAACTCACACACAGTAAAAAACAATTTTCTGCGAGGGGAACTAATCTGCCAAATATTTTTCTGTTTATTTTCTCGCGCATTCTTTTGCATTTTAGGAACTGCGTTAATAAAAGCTGAGGGAGTGCGGATATATTTAGAACATGACATATTCAGAAAGGGGGTAATGGGTTTTACTGCAATACAATAAAACATTTATTGCACGAGGGAAAAAAAGGACAAAATGTGAAAGCAAAGAGCAAAACAGAAAGGCGGCATTAAAAAGGAGGGGGAGAAAATGGCAGAGATTGACAAAAACATTGTGCAACAAAAAAAAAAAAACAGATGAAGTCTGCAAGAGTGAAAATCTGTGACTGGTACTCGATACACTCTCCCCTTTATTCCTCCCTTCCTCTATCTCACGCGCTCCCTCCTTCTCCTCGCATCTGTTTTGACCCAGTAAACTTAGCAGTGAACCTGAATCACAGTTTTCTGATTGGCTGCGTCAGTCATGTGACAGCACATACAAACATTCTCTCTTCCAGCCCCACCTTCTGAGCTGAAGATGCAGTTTTCTGCCAAAAACTTAGGTCATTTTGCTTTCGATGATGTGAGCGCTGTGTCTTTTCGCCTCGATCCTGTTTATCTCCTCTCCTCTCCTCCTCTTTTCTCAATACTTTCTGTCCTTAACAAAAAGCAATTCTGACTATTTTTCACTGGTCAACCCGCTGATGAGGAGTGAAGTGGGGTGTCATGATTCCAACTAGTAACAGATGAGCTGTAAATATGACACTTAACTCAACATGAGCCTCTTTTATCGCTCAGTCTCTCTTTCTCTATTAACTAACAAAAAATATCACTTCCACTGGCTGGCTCACTGTCTCCCTCTTTTGCCTACTCTTATTTTCACCTTTTTATCAGGTCAGTATGACACTGTGTATCAGCACTCGTTTTCCAGTAACTCACTGTTGTTCAGTGAGCTTACAGTACAGAATTGCTGTATCTTAATCTAGCTGTCTCCTCTGGATTTCTTGTATTGATTGTGTACTTCCTATAAAAGTACCCCTGTTACAAGAAATGTGAGTACTGAGCCAGACATTTTCACTTCTATACATACAATACATATTACAGGAGCACCTGACATGTTTAGGCTTGAGATATTGTTATGATAGCTTTGTAATAGTTTAGTGAATGTCTTGTAGATGTGGGTGTGGTTTAGGCAGGTGGTAGAAGGAAGGGTCAGCACTGACGTCACACTTGGGGGTTGGTAGTATTGACTTATTAGCTGCTATTAGCCACACCTGGAGTGAGAGCTGGAGAGGCCTTGGAGCTGAACGGGCATGCCACATGGAGGACGCCAAAAGCAAGACATTCTGAGGACAAAAAGAGCCTGAGAAAGTGTCTGATACGCCACCACGAATTATCCATGTAAATATACATTTAGTCTGAACAACCAAGAAGAAGAAGATCCAGCTGGCCGGCTGGGCCAATGGAATGACACCCGAGAGTGGTGACCTGGTGGTGCGTAAACCACACACACACCCCAGATAGGAAAGGTCACACTCACCCAGGGAAGTCCAGGTACATTTCTCACGTCTAATGCAACACATAGGGACAGGCACTAAATTACGGGCTTGCTAGCCTTAACTGATGAGGTTCTACGAGCCAGGTTTAGCATAGCAGCGTAACAATTTAGCTCCATCTAGCAGTAACGTTGCAGAACTGAAACTTCCCCAATGTGCCAAGTGTGTAGGAGAACTGGCTGATGCAAAAACATTAATCACCCTATGTAGAGCCAGTGTTTTGTTTGTCCATACTGGGCTACTGTAGGAACATGGTGGACTCCATGGAAGAGGATCTGCCCCATATGTAGATATAAACAGCTCATCATAAGGTAACAAAACTAAACAATACTTATTTTCCAGTGATTAGAAACTACTGAAAACATCTATGAATATTATATTCCATGTCTGCCAATAGATGGCCCTAATTCATACACACTGGACCTTTAAAGGAACAGTTTGACAATACATAAAAGATTGCTTTATTGCCGAATGTTAGATGAGAAGATTGCTACCGATCTTATGCCTGTAGGATAAAAATGGAGCTAGAGACAGCAGCCAGTTAGCTTAGCTTAGCTTAGCATAAAGACAAGGCCAAGCCAACAGTATAAAAAGACAGCTTGTAGTTTGCACACTGGTAACTGGTTACCTGTTTCCAGTCTTTCTGCTAAGCTAAGCTATCTGGCTGCTAGCAGTAGCTAAGCTTATGTGCCATACAGACATGAAAAGGACATGAAAGTGATACTTATCCTCTCCTCTAACTCTTGGCAAGGAAAGGAAAAAGTGTATTTCCAAAAATGTAGGACTTTAGTGTGGTAGTATATTGTGGACTGAAGCACTTTTCAGATCTCTTTTCATTCCGTATGATCTGCTATTGAACAAAACTAGGAATAACAATGGATAACAAATATGTGTACTAAAAAAAAACAAAATAACTTTAAATTTTAGATCACAAAATCAGCATTTTGCTTTTCATTTCAGAGTGCTGGCTTTACAAGCCAGTGAGCAGCAATGAAGCACAGCCAACCTGCTCTGTCACGGGAGGCAGATCTTTATTTACTGCCCCCACCACGTATGTCAGTTTAGCAACGGCTGGACACACAGCCAGCTCAGCTACACTTTCCCACAATGCAGATGAAGTGTGGATGTGAGGTATCTTTTTCCCCCTGTCCTCATCATTTTTTCTTTCTTTCTTTTCTGCATCAATCTTGCATCGCTCTACCTTCTCCCCCTCCGTCTCCTCCTCCTGATGTTTTCCCATGCTGTCATGCCTGCAGCTGCAGCAGATCTGAAAACTCAAACTTTTCTCCTGTCCTCTATCTGCCCTGGCCTTCAGTGGGAAGCTACACTACATAAAACTCCTTTCCATTCTGAATTGTCTGTTTAATCAGTTTTATTTTTGTCCATTTTCCGCTTCACCATTCAAGCTGAAAACAGTATTATTCACCTGCATTTCTTCAAATGTCAGTAATGTATCTTTGACTTTATGGTCCTCCCTTTCTGTCTGTCCTTATCGTCATCTGGACTGTACATCCCCTCCTCTTTATCTATTCCTACTTTACGTGAGACCCAAATGAAAAGGCAGCTCTTATCTCAGCAAAAACTGCATCGCAAGCAACTTTTGACCTGGCAATAATACTTAATTCTTAATACCGTTGGCTGTGTTTCAAAGCCTTATACAACACAGTAATAGCCATGGCTAGAGGACATTTTTATGGGTTTGTTCTTAGTTCAGATGCTATCTTTCTTTATTTTCCTGTACTTTTCAGCAGTTAAACTGTGGTGCAACATACCTGATCTGAATCTGGTAAATGAGGCTTGCAGCTCCAGCTGCTGACGGGGCCAGACACGTACAGAGAGGTCTGATGTTGGAGCCCTAGGAAAACTAGGACTGGATATTGTTGCCATATCATCATTAAAGTGAAGATCTTGGACCGTGATATAGGTTCCATGGCATGCTTTACCAAATTTGAAATGAAAAATTATTCGACCTGATCTTTGGAGATCTAGGTAACACAGGGCGGTTAGCTGTGTTGTTGGATTTTTACAACTTTTTATTTTTTATCAGAGAAAGTTTGGCAGTTGATGTCGTGGACGACATGGTGAATGTGCACTATGTCAGGTTTTACCATTTATTTTTTTAAACTGATTAAGGGTGAGTTCAGTATTTTTCAAGCTGGAGCCTATTTTTCTGTGTTTCTTTGCCTAAGTTACTAATGAGGAACAACATTTTTTAAAAATTGGTCCAGTATTGAGCAGGAACACTGCGGCTGTCAGCAGCCAAACAGGCTGCAATGGAACCACTCAGGGCGCGCTCTCATCGTCAATTTTCGTTCACTAAAAGAGACACTTTTGGCACTGACAGGCTCAATCTATTATTCCAAGTGTTTAACAATTTATGGCAAGGATCCTTACAGAGTAAGATCATTTTTGCTTAACCAGAAAAAGCCCAGGAAAAAACATCACCAGACCCACCAGACTCCATTAAGGTAAAGAGTAATTTTGTCATTGTGAAATGCACCTTCGTTCAAAGTCAACAGAAACCAAAACTCAAAAAGTAGTAATGATTTATTTGCCTTTCCACTGTTTCAGCAATCACTAACTCTGGTTTGGTTGAAATAAACCCTTAATTCACCTCGCTAGATATGAAAATATGCCGGTTCATTCACGCTAAAATTACTGTTTATTTAAATCTGGTGGGTTTGGTGCGAGCAATTTTGAGGCTGTTTCTGGTTAAACAAAAAGGATCTTACTCCTTAACAAAAAGGTCTGTCTCTGGAAAGATCCTTTTGGTAAATTGAAAAAGGAGAAAAATGCCAGCACTCACAAATGTCCTTTTGGTAAATTTAATAAACCAACTTGGGTTGGTTTTCGCTGTTTTTGGCCGTGCACCTTTCGAGGGGATTTATTTTGAGAGTGCTTGCTTCTTTCCTACGTCCTTTTGGTAAATTCCCAGACACTTAGAATATTAATTTGAGCACATCTCTGGCAAAGTAAGCACTTTAAGTTGAAGTAAATTAAAGCTGCAAACACGCCCTAAGTGTTTACGTTGCAGCCTGTGTCACTGCTGCCTGCTGCTAACCTGGAAATCCAGATGCCCCGCCCCTAGCACATTAGAATTTGCACTGTACAGGAATCTGGCCCCGATGAGCAGAACCCGCTGAATCGCCAATCAGATCAGTCTATCTGACAGAGGCGGACTCTGGGCGGGCATAACATGATGAAGACAGCACTGCGCTGTAGGAGTTGAAAAGTAAACAGCCAAGATGGCAGCTGCCGAAGGACCGCGTCCATTCAGTTTAGCTTTGGAAGAAACGCTAAGCCAACTACACTTATCTTTTTCCTTGAGAGAGGAACAGAAGACTGCCCTAGAAGCCTTCGTTTCCAGGAAGGACTTTTTTGCCGTTTTGCCGACGGGATACGGCAAAAGCATAATATATCAGTTAGCCCCACTGGTCGGCAAACAAATGGGGCTTAGTGCAATGAATACGTCACCTTGGTTTTTGCTCTGATTGGCCATCGTGCTATCCAATTGCGTGCAGCAGCATTTCAAATGCCTCACTTAGTTCCGCCCCTTGGGTAGGAAGGGTGTATCATGAGGGCCAGACTCAAAACCTTTCTAGATTTGAGTCTGGATTTCCAGGCTAGCTTGCTGCAGCAGCCTTGCTCAATACTGACTCATTTCAAAAACTGTTGTTCCCATTGGTTACTTCAACACAAAAACATGGGAGAATGGGGTACAGGCTGGAAAATAACAACCTTACCCTTTAACTTGTTGCCTGAACATGGTGAAGTTTTTCCTAATGTACCTTGTAATCTCTTGCAGCTACTGCTTGGTATCTTTACCCTCAGATGTCATGAATGGATCAGCCAAAGGACTTCTGGAATGTCCACGTATTTCTACAGGAATTCCCTTTCTATCCATTCTAACCATGCACGTCCTTTACAAAACCACTGTCTCCTCCTGCCCGGCTTCTCTCAGGGCCAGACAGACACGTTTGATATAATCACAAGGCCCACAGAGGGACTATGTGAACCAGACTCTAGACGATGAATGATAGCATTCATAAACCAAACGTCTGACGTTTGCAGTTTTCCCTCAATAATAAACAGGCACTGTAACATAACACCTCAACACAGTGAGAATTTACCTGGAGGCAGGACCTGGTTCAGACATCCAACATCTTAATACAAGTGGTATAAAGCTGTTTTTAACTCAAACAGGTTGTGGAAATTGTGTGCTGAAAATGGAAGATGGGAAGCATTACAGACTGCCAGTAAATGTATCACAGCCTCTGTTCTCCAGCCGACCTCTGACCTCCCCGTGGGCGGAGGCAAAAGAGGAGATGAATTTGTCTATTTGCATAAAGACAAGGAAAGAGGGATGCAGACGATGGCAGAGAAAAGGGGAAAAGCAAAAACATATAAATGGAGATTGATAGATGAGATTTTGAATGAGAGGACAGATGCTCGGATGCAAATAGGTTCTTTCTAAATATGATTACACAGAATATTCAGTTTATATGATGAAGCACACGTCCACCCTGCTCACGCCTCTGTGTGATTTTCTGATATGAGAGATGACTGGTGGTGTTAATTGCATTTTAACACAGTAGGGTTTATCATGCTGTTAATTATACACATGCTGTCTGGGATGAAGTCACAGACACACACACACGCAAGCACACACACACACACACACACACACACACTGACAAGAAGAAAATGATAAAAACAACTCAGCTGACCTGAACTGAACTGAGCTTGTTAAAGGGAAATAAAGAAAAGTACTTTAAATGAAAGAAAATGAAATAAAATCAAGCTACATCATGCACAAATAAACAAACTTGGAATAAAACTGTAAATTTCAGTTCAACTGAAATGAACTAACTGAACACACACACACACACACACACACAGAGCGCCTTTTCCAAACTCAAACCACATGAAAGCACAGCTGGGTGTGTGTGTCTGTTTTGTATCAAGCAGCTTAATTTTGCCATATGATGTCTGTCTTGCCCAAAGTCTTAAATTTAGAAGTCCTGCCTTTTATTATATTGGCATTAATTATCAAAATGATAGGGATCTGATCCCATGTGTGTGTGTGTGTGTTTGTGTGTGTGTGTGCCTGCACATGCACCTCCCTAATCTTGCTTAGTAAGAAGGTTGAAATGCTAATTACACAGTGACTCTGCAGTCATTTGGAGATTAACTTCATACATCAGCCTGCTGGCTGCGTGAGACTCTTTGGCCGGCACTTCTGACTCTCCCGAGCTGATGGTCTATACGTTAACCAGGATGGATGTTATGTAATCACTGCATTTTATAAATTGCTGTCATACAGCATTTTTCAAACACATGTCTATGTTTTTGTGTTTCCACACGAATGAGGGAAATGTGTGATTTCCCACATGCGCAGTATAATCATGACAATTTTGTTTCAAATCACTTCACAAAATAAAACACATTGCAGCAGGCGCCACATGTGTCACAGCCTGAAGGGTTAGTGTTTAGGATTTAGGGGGATATATTGGCAGAGATGGAATATGATTTAATGACTATGTTTTCTGTAGTGTATAATTACCTGAAAATTAGAATCATTGTGTTTTTGTCACCGCGTATATCTACATATTTTAGCGACGCCCACATTTCCCAGCATGCTGAAAGTAGTTTGTACTTGCTGTTTACTTTGCTGTGTTCTGTTCCATAACGCAAATGTCATCTTTTTGTTGTTGTCTATGGGTTGTCTGCTCAGAACATGATGGTTTATGCTAGTTATTGTCACTTGTGTGGTAATTTGTGGTTTGCACCATTAGTGAGTTGACTAACCAGCTTTTTTTCCCACTAAGATTTTTTATTCATTTGCTACATGTCAGTAAAGGTTGATAGTGTTCGGAATTGCAGCCTGTCCTCTGTGAAGCAGGAGTTGTCACAATATGTTTCCGCAGTAGCCTATACCGCACAATCCAAACACTGGCACTGAGCCGTTTATGTTTTTGTGTTTTCAAGTTGGCCTCTATAGTTAGCAGCCTCTCCGAGACGAGCCCAGTTGCATCTGAAAAACAATGACTTTTAACTTGAAACTGTATTATTCAGCGGTTTAAAATCCACCATCCGTTTGTTTAGGAGAGGAAGAGACACTTGCAGAAAATTAGGCTCCCGGTTTAAACCTCCCGAATGTCTGGATCTTATGTTAACAGAGAAAAAAAGGTGAGCACACATTAAGTTATCAGAGAAAGATGGTAAGCACCAAGTGGCAGCTTCCAGGGCTGGAAAATTATGCCGACACAGAAGTGCAAAAAACTGCAGTTCTCTGAATGGCCACTTGAGGGTGACTACAGAAGCCAGTCAAACCTGAGACCCCTATGTTCAAGTTGCCAACTTTACAGCAGAAATAAACATGTTCACAGCCTGGTATAAAAAAGATTTTGGTCTCTTTAGCAAATTCCCCCCTTCATGACAACTGCACAGGGTGTGATATTTTTTTTGTAACTCACCTGTTTACATTTTGGTAAGGCCTAAAGGACGGGCCACTTTGAGTGACAAGCTGTCTGCCGATAGTGTCCCTCAACCCTCAATCCCTGATAGCGCCAGCCTCTTGACCAAATTTGGTCGCCTCTGGCTCCAAAAACCAAGATGGCGAAGGTCGAAGTGCTGAACTCAAGACTTCAAAACCTGAATCCACAAAGCAACAGGTGACGTCATGGTATAGCTATGTCCTTTCTTTTTCTTTTCCATGTCCTCTCTCTATTGCGAGCACATATTAATAGGTGCCTGGCTAGCGGCCCGTCTGTGACAAGCTGAACCACATCAGAGAAACACTGATTTGTATCGTGATACTGCTTTATTCAGTGTTATTACTGGTTTTAATCACCTGGTCGGTTTGTTTTGAAGAGGAAGAGACTTTTGTGAATTATTTGGCTCCACTTGAGGGAATCCTCACTGAGAGTTCATGCATGGCACACAGGAGAAGTTCCAGGTAATTGCAGTCTGCTATCCTTACCACTAGATGCCACTAAATCCTACTCACTGCTCCTCTAAAGGTAAAAGTTAGCCAAAGGGAGTCAAAAAACATGCTAAAAACAGTCCTTTCTTTGTTCTGTTAATGAATCCCATTTTCTCTTAAGTTCAGTGCAACCGTGCCAAAGTGAGTCTTAAAATGCAATGTGTTGACTGCGCCCTTATTTTCCACTGAAAACACAAAACAGATAACATCAGTGCCTGTAAAATTATAATTATTTTTCAGTTAAATGGGCTGTCAGATCTGTTTGTTTTTATTTTCATTATTTATTTGAGCAGAGGCAAAGCAGGGAAGAGACTGCATCACAGGATTCGGACAAAGATCTGACACATCTCCACATGGTGTTGTGTCAACAGCTGTATTTTAATCTTCAAAGCTTATGATCTTCTTCATCACATGCTTAGTGAAAGCGAAATTTTGGGTGTCTGGAATATGGCATGTTGATTAATTTCTATAAACTGTACTCACACAAACACACAACTTACTTAATATCTTTCACCTCTCGCTGCCGATGACGTGACTGCAGCTCTCGCTCTTCTTTCTCCTCCCCGCTTGTCTCTTTTTCACTTTCCATGCTCTCTCCCTTTCTACATCTCTCACCTCTCTTTATCCCTATCGCTTTTACAATAAATAGTTCAGAGGCAGAACTCCAAGGCAAAGGCCATAGTCCTGCACACAAACACACACTTGCAACACACACTCACAGGGAGCTCCGCTGTGTGTTGCCGTTTCCAGAGACTGGAGGGGGTTCTGGGAGCAAAAATAATGAGCTCATCAGTTCAGCCTGGAGGTGGTGTTGGCTACACACACACACACACACACACACACACACACATTTTTCTTTTTCTTTCTTTCTATCCCATACACAGACACAGAGGCAATTACCACGATCCATGCTCGGTAGGATATTCCATCTCTCTCCAGCCGACTTCACCGTGACTCACTGTAAAGACTCTGGGCTGCTGAAGAGATTGCTCCCCTGCCCCCCTTTTTGCCTTTTCCCTTTCTTGTAGCAAAGAAACGTATGTAGTTTCAAAAGAGGAGGGCCTGAGCCTGTGCGCATGTGTCAGAGTGTGTGCTCACGGTTGTTAAGATGCACAAAATGTGTGTGTTTGTGTGTGTCAGTACTGTACGCTACTGTGCAGGACTCATATGGAGATTTGCAGTTGCATCTGTGCGCGTGAAGTTAAGTTTCAGGGCGGCAGTAATTGTATATGTGCATGTCTGAATGCACGCATATAGTTATGAGAGCGGAGACGATGAAGAGGAGGGGCAAGAGGCAGATGATGGAGGGTTTTAAAGTGCTGTCTGCAGGAAGCCCTGGCTTGGTTGTTTGAAGTGAGGATTATCATTTGAATGAACTGCGTGAACCGAGAGTTTAAAGCGTGGCAGTTTGAGAAAGGGAGGTCATGAACTAGCAGATTGAATAATTGCTTCGGTTTTTTCTGTGCTCACTGCAAAGTAAAACATCAAGTGGGTGGTCTAAATCCATACAACTGGAGATGAAAAATATCCATAAAGAAAGAGTCATGGATTTTCCCATTAAAATATTGCTGTGAAATTAGCTGTAATGTTATTATAATGGGGAAAAATAGGTTATTCTAACAAGTGGGGGAAGCAGATACTTGTCACTTCACTGTGGAGTACATTGCTGAAGATTGCTGTTATTGTTATATTTGCGAAAAATGCCATCCAAAAATGCTATAAGTGAATCAATCTTTGCTGCACCATTATTTTCTCATGCATTTTACAGTATGCATTATTGTGTACAGTCTAGTAATGCCACCGAGCTAAGTCTCTCAAACACCACTTAACTTTGAAAAGACAATATGTTTGACCTAAACAATTGATTCCAGGTTAATAGACACATGGTGCTTTGTTACAGCTCATTAATCACTCCCAGCTTGGACTCCTTGGCAACTTGCTCTCATTGGTTTAATTGAGATTTCTTGGTTGGAGCGAAATACAAAGACAACAGGATGTCTTGTGGATTATTGATTCCATTGTATTTGTCTGTTCTTCCCACTGTCCCTGCTAATCTTCCAGCATTTCGGTTTCCTCTTTATGTACAGACTCTTCTTCTTCTTCTTCTCTTACCTTACATCTGTTTTCCCATTCTCCAACTCATATCCTCCATCACTTAATCCCTCTCTATTCATCCTTCCACCTCTGTCTGTCTTCTTGGTCCTTCTATCCTTCAGTTGCCTTTTTTTTTTGGCATAATGATAGCCTGCTATGTGGTCTCACCGCTCTAGGTTATTAGATCCAATATCATTTCTGAGGCAATAAATGGGAGACAGCACTTGTGTGTTTTATTCTTTGTATTTCTTTTTTTCATTACTCCCAGAACATATTAACAAGCTTACTTTTTATCCTTACAGGCTCAAGCTTAATTACATTCAGGGAAACGTCACTATCAGCCATGGAGCGGAATAAGTAACAAAGGCTTTTTTGATTAAGACCAAAGTTTCTGTTTTGGGTTCCATTTTTTTTATTAGCTAATATGTGGATTCTCTGTCATATCAGTCATGACTGTAAGCTGGGATGCATTTTTCAATAACCTCATACTCATATGGAAGGTTAAGCTCTCCAAATCCAGGATGGTGAATATTTAACAAGCAAAATGTCAAATAGGAATATGGCATTAACCTTTTTAATATTGAAGCGCTCATTACGCAAGTTATCAACATCGACTTTTTCCTTTCTCTTTGCCGCTGTATGTGTGTATGTGCGTGTGTTTGTGTGAGGAAGGTCAGTGTGTCTCATCATCAATTGCATCTTTTTGTCAACACATGCAAACACATGAAAAAATAAAAAATTCGAACACGGTTCCACTTCACTTAGCTCGGTAATATTTACTTAATAAATTGAAGCTCCAGTCCCAAACAAAATGGTTTTTCATAAATACTGTATGAGGGCTGAAATGAAGTATGCACCAGTCTTCTTGATTATATGTCATGTAGCTGTCATGCAACTGTAACAGGAGGCACATGTGTAGGTCTGTTTAATTCATCAAGATACAAGTATGGAGATGCCAGCGTGTTCCGACATTCGAGCAATTCAACATGAATTCTTAAGACGGGGTTTGTGTGACAGGAGACAGGCAAGATCTCATCAATTGTAGATGAGAAGTAATACATCCCTCCCAACTTCCTGTCTACTTTTAGAAAGTGCTTCTGGGGGTTTAAAGGCAAACAGGCAACATTTTTGTGCTATGGCACATTGCATGGTAGCAGTCTCACAAGACAGTAGAGAGGAACTATTTAGTGGATGATGCAGAATTAAATAACCTAAAGGAGTACTTCAACCCCTAAATGACCATTTGTATATCAGTTACTCATCTTGTGTTATATTGAATTTGTAAAGAAAATATTTTTCTGGCATGCCTTCACCACAAATGAAGAATCCAAAAACGGAGGAGTCTTAATGAACGGAGGGCCACGTTTAACTGCAGCAAAACTACATCAAAACATCTGTTTACGAACTCTTGCATAACTCGTTCGGTATAATCTAATCCTTATTTATCCACTCGTATGCACTGTACTCCCAAAACGACATCCTCCTCCAATAGGGAACTGAACTAAAAGTGAAAGTTATCTATGCTCTCTTCATAAAAAATACAATGGGAAAAAAAATACATCAAAGAACATGGGAGGTGCTGGTCTACCACTGACTCAATTCATTGTTTGATTGTTATGGTGTTTGGTGTACTGGTGTTCTTAAGGGTTAGGTAAGATAAACCAAAGTCACACAATAACAAAAACTGACTGACAAAATTCTGTCCTTTCAGCTTTGTTTTGGTCTCCACCAACTCACAAGGGGGATATCTGGCTCTTTAGCTACTCAGTGCTCCACTATATTGACCTTGTGACTACATGCAAGTGTTGTTTGATCTATAGTAATGTAAATATATTGATTACTGCAGCTTTAAGACCAACATCCTGGAGTAGGTATGTGCCATGCTGGATTTTTTGCCGATATCCAATATGCCAATATGTAACAGGTGGCACTGTGGTGCAGAGGTTTGCATTGTCGCCTCACAGCAAAAAGGGTTCCTGGTCAGCGTGGGTTTTCTCTGGCTACTCAGGCTTCCTCCCACAGTCCAAAGACATACATGTTAGGTTAATTGGTGACTCTAAATTGCCTGTAGGTGTGAATGCGAGTGTGAATGGTTGTCTGTCTCTATGTGTCAGCGATAGTCTGGCAACCTGTCCTGGGTGTACCCCACCTCTTGCCCAGTGTTAGCTGGGATAGGCTCCAGCCCCCCACGACCCTTAAGAAGATAAGCGGTTACAGAAAATGAATGAATGAAAACCACTATTGATCACTACATAATTTTACTGATCATCAAGTCTCTTCTGTAGTGAAATTAACATCATATTATGCATGCATACTTTTGTCACAATGGCCCACCAGCAGATGGAGACATTAAATTCAATACTTTTCAGTGCATTTTATATTCATGCATTGTGCAAAATAAGAAAAAGCATGCTGGCCGATTCTGATAGTTCGTTTTAAAGCCGATATTTGCCAATACCAATGATGTACCGATATCATCAGCATATTGGCTGACTCCTGTATGTCATTTCAAAGCTTATACTGACATGGTGATATTATCATGCATTCCTATACTGGAGCATTTGGACATCACAGTATTGGATTGTTGTATTGTAATGGATTAAGAATGTGCTATGGACATTAAAGTCTTTTCTTTCTTGCCATGACTCTGGTCTAATGTTGGAATCCATTAGGACTGCCATGAATCCAATGCTAATCACAGCTTTTGTCATTTGCAAAGAAGAAAGCAGCAAACTTTTCAGAGCCACTTTCTACAGTTTTTTCTGCAGGGTTTTTCATACTCATACAAAAGTAATCCCTCTCAATCATCACTTATGATCCGTGTGTGTGTATTTATCTGCAGAGACTCTGTCCTCTGCCTGCATTTTCTTGTTTTTTTCTTATTTTCCTGTGTGCGGGAAGTTCCTGGGCAAAATGCGCAGATGAGGTCACGACTTCATAAAAAGGCAGCAACCAGGTGCCAGACTGTAAGCATCGAAGAGAAAGCTACGAAAATCATGGACACAGTGCCAAAATGACATAGTGAGGTGATAGGTCAAACAGACAAAGCTGGGGTCAGTCTTCACTCCCACTTTCACTGGCAATACTGTTTACAAACAGAAGCCGACAATTTCTCCATAGCATACCGCTGATTAACCTTCACTTTGTCACTGTATTTACACCAACAAGATTTCCTATACATGACCACGCTGACAAACCAAGGCAAGAATTTCAGTTTGTCATGTGAGGTGAATCCATCATAACTCAACAGAGAGAATTCTGTGCTCTTTCACAACACCATTAGAAGATTGGGAATTGTTACCGCTTGTGTCTAAGTAAAGTACATGTTTAGACACACTCTCAGAGTCACCTGCTCATAAAGACATTACATTAACCACAGCTAATTCTATTACCCATTACCTTTGCAACAGTGGCATTGTATGTTTCTTGGCTAAAATCTGCTTCAGATTACTAATACAACAGGAATGATATGGGTAGGACATGAGCCCCGTTTCCACCAAACACCTTCAGTAAGATACCTTTGGAACCAAAAGTAACCCTTCAGACAAAGTACCTAGACCCTTGGTCTGCTTAGTGTTTCCACCGGAATGGTACTCTTAAATGCAGGCGGAGTTGTTGTCACTCACTGCTCCATCCAGCACTCACTGTATTTCCTCCTTTATCAGTATTCACCTCATTTATCGTCCGCAGAACGGAGTTACACGCCAACATTTTCATAGCAAAATAAAACAAGCTGCAGGTAGAGTCTCTCATGATGTGATATTTAAAAAAAGTGGGGTTGTGCTTTTAGTCCTTCTAAGGCAAGCTCAGGAGTTTAGTGTTGCCATAGCCCACAGGAACGATGCTCCGCAATGCTTTCTTTTTCTCCAAGTGAGGATTGGGATATATGCAGTTCACATAATCCGGTTGAAATTAATATATATTTTTTAACGGTTGAGGATCCACTCCCTACTAAAAGTGTATGTCATCCAAGAGAGACATTAAAAATTAAAAAGTAATGGTCAAAGTTGTCACACTGAAATGTAAGGTGTGTTGATGGAGTCACGTTGTTAACTCATGCATTGAGTAAATTGCAAGAAAACGTCCCACCTTAAGAGTTGCAGGCAGTCGGCCCTGTGAATTATATTATTTTTTTCTCCAGCTCCAGCTGCTGCAAGAGGCAGCAAAACATCCTTTCATTTTATAGTTACTGTTGACTAATACATGTAAAACTCTCCATAGTATGAACAGTGGTTACATGAGCCTCAAAACCAGCCACAACTCAGCCCTGAGTAGAGTGACCGTCCTCTACTGACCAATCAAAGGACTGCAGTGATGACAGCTCCATCTTTTAGTACCAGATCTGTGTGCTAGGTACCCCAACAGAGGGGTGATCAGGTAGGGAACAGTTCCATTGGTACCATCCACAACTTTTCACAGTGGAAAAGGGAAAAAAGCGCACTGAACTGGGTTTATAGAATCACATACCTGAATCATCAATAGACGTACCTCGTCCACCTATTACCAGTATAATAGTTAGTATGATGTCAACAGCTGGCTTAGTTCAGGAAAGCATTCACTGCACAGTGGAGAGAAAATGAGTAAGAGGCAGAAAAAGCGGATGGAAAGTGTGACAGTACAAATGTTGAATAAGAAAGAGACAGAGAGAAATGGTTTTAATTATCATTATGTAAACTCCACCAGTTCTTAAAATTCCAACAGTGACTATGGATAATTAATGCAGTGTTATAATGAATAAATAATTGTTCTACAGCCACATTAAAAAAGATTATCTTACTTGTAATGTTCTGGCAGTCATCTATATCTTAGTAATGCAAGGAGAATGCAAAACAGAGGTTATGTAAGTAGCATATATTCCACTGTTTTGCTTAATCATAAGTGCTTTATTGACGTCAACTCAAAGACAGAAATACATTAAAAAGGATTTCATCTAAGTTAATGGCCTCCATGTTTTGCAGAGAGCCCTAATGTATTTATGTATGTATGACTGTAAGCACTGAATCTTTATGAATACATTACACTAATATTTCTACTATTGGTATAATGCACCACCATATACCATTACTGACTCCAATGAGGACTGAGTAACTGGTGATTGTGCCATGAGAAAAATGTCATTGTCGCTGTTGATCACAGCCTTCATGCTTTACATACCGTAACCTTTCAAGCATTCATCTTATATGCACATTTGTATGGATATGGATGATGCAGATCTGAGGAAGGCATGTGTCCTCATGGTAATATTTTGCTGCAGTACAATACAGGGAATGTATCAGTAGTCTGTACAACCTTGTATCTTCAAAGAACTAAAAAAAAATGTGGGGGAATAAACAAAGCTTTATTTACCCATGGACATCCACAAACTTAACACTAGTTAACTTTACTTTTTCTGTGTAAAGATTTTACTTTGTCCTTGAGTCATAAAACTTATTAAACTAAATGTTGGATGAACTGTCAGTGGTCATTTGCAGAGCAAGACAAAAATTGAGATACAAGGTTTTTACATAAAACTGACAATGAAGAAAAAATACCACAACCCATTCTGAAGCTTACTTTTCTCTTTTCATGAATACTGATGTGAACTACAATCCATTTGCAGCCGCACGTTCGCTCAGTCTGCAATTTATGATTCAAGCTGTAACTACCTCATTTGATCCCATCCTTGTTATGCTAATTTCCTCTCACAATGGTAGCAAATCAGTTTGATTTAACTGTGCAAACTGTGTGAGTAGAGGACTGTGCGTGTGTGTGTGTGGCGTTTGGGAGGAGTGGTTGCCACCGCAGTTGTGCCTGCGTATCTGAATGAGTTAGCTGACGTGCGTGTGTGTATCTGTGTGTGCGTGTGCGCGTCATACAGCATACAGTTGTCAGAGAAGTGAGAGGTGTTTTTGTGCCAAAGCCAAAGCTCCCAATCTGCATTTTGATGTCATTAGCTTGCCACATCAAGCTGCTTCAGTGGTACTTTAAACCCAGATTGTGTTTTCAAGAGCACTAAACAGAATATGGAATGAAAGGTTTAAAAAGCACCAAAAAGACCCTTATAATGAAATCATAAATTATTTCAGATATTGGTTGTTTAGTATTCTAAATTTTGGTGACGATTGTTTTTTCTAAAATCAGTACAGTGAGAAATTGAAAAACAAATATTGGCTTATTTGCAGTCAGAGTAATCATGCAGTCTTTCTTACCACACACACACACACACACACACACACAAACACAATTTTGTATTTCCAAGAAAACTGCTTTTACACAAAACCAAACGGCTTCCAAATGATTTCCATTAACATTTAGAGCACTTATTGTAAAACAAAAAGAAAATAGAAAGTATAGAGAACAAAGATGGTCAATAAAGCTCAGTGATGGTCACCGTTTCAATGTTTAGCTCAATAAATCTCCTGGCTGAGCTTCAGTTTGACATTTCCCTGGTTCTGTAACACTTTTGCCTCCTCTTTTTTTTAAACATTTTATTACAAAATGACAGCTTACTGATGGTTTCACCAGGAGTACCACTGTTTTCCATTTTTAGGAACATCAGGGCCTTTTATTAAAAGTGAGGCAGTCCTCTTTTCGTTCAGGTCAAATCACTTTCTTTGTACTGTAATTCAGTCCTGCACAAGTCCTATCCAGGGAAATATAAACAGACAAAAACAAAGCGATCAAATTCAGCTGATATTTTACAGCACTATCAACATTAATTTGAAAATAATGTGTTACACTGAGGTAATTATCTCTGGCAGGTTTTCAAATACTGACTCTTTGTCACAGCCCTTGGCATGTGATACAGATACCAAAGACACCTTTAAGCATCTCCTGGAGATGCTAAACTAATTACAATATAAACCCATATGCAGCAATATTTGGCGCACAGTGCAAGTGATGTAGGATAAAGAGCAAAAAAGTTTGTGTTGGGTAGGAGAGGGAGGTAATAATGGGTCAATCAAACATAGGACTTTCATCCTGGAGACTGCTGTTGGTGCTGTTTTATAGTAAAGTCCATGCTGTCCATCACATACTGACATATTTATATCACCTTGCGTTCTTATTTTAACCCAAAACATGATGTTTTCTCTTAACATGACCAAGTAGTTTCGGTGCCTAAACTTAACTGCAGGAGTTTTTACAACTTTAACCGCATGTTACGAGTTTTACCAATGAGACAGCTATGTGTAACATGGAGACATGAAAAGGTGCTTTTGGTGTAGGTATCACACGTCAAAGGCACAAGAAAGCATTGCTATTTGATGACCAGGGATGAAAATGCAATTATCTTAAACATGTACAAAGACACCACACATTACATAGCCCAGCATCTCATACTGTATTACCTCTTGTGACCCTGTGTCCTCATAAGAGGGCATCACATTTTGGGTTTACTTGACCTTTTACTTCATTCTGCTTACCTTTAACCTATTGTCTTTGATCGTGGACACTTTTTTGTGCCATCTAGTGGTAGTAAGAACACAATACACTAATCCATGTAAAAACAAGATGGCAGCCATCTCTGCTAAGTCAGTCTGGTCACCCTGTCCCCAACACAAAAGTGGAGGTCCAAACCCTGATCACATTTTATGGTTGAAACTAGTTTATTTATGATTAATAATCATAACGTACGTTAAAATGGCAACAAATTTGACCAATTTTAGCCACAGTTATAAGCTACGACACTGTCAATCAGAAGGTACTCACTTGAAGACATTTGGGACTTTATTGTTGTCTTGTTTGAGGACATTAAGACTCAATTATCATTGACAGTGTTTTGTTTTTTATACTTATCGGGTCCTATTGATCCCAAATAGCTAAGAGAAATCAAAAACGCATACCAAACAACAGTTCAGGTCGCAGAGGACAACACACATACTCAGACAAAACCCTAAAACTGTAAGTAAAACCAATGTCACAATAAAGGGAAGGCTCACATACCTATACCCACTCAGATGACTTCTGTACAACATGTGGTCTCAGTCCACAGAGGATGAAGCACCACCTCTAGAAAACAACAGAATCAGCAAACTAGGCACACACACTTCCCTGCTCTTCTGGCATTTCACCAAAAGGGGTGAAAACCTTGGGTAATTTGTTGAAGAAAGAAAGAAAGACAGAAAGAAGATAGATAGAAAGAAACTGCACTGCAGTTCATGGAGACCGTCTTAACTATGGCCAGCACATGCACACACGCACACACCCATGCCTATGGTGACCTCTGAACTCCAGTCCTTGTTTTTCAGAGTTTACCCTTATCGCTGTCAGAGACTTATCCCCAATTCTGTTCGAAAACATGTTTGTGTGTGTGGGTGAGAGCGAGAGAGAGAGTGTACAGGTGTGAGAGCTGTCTGCTTTTTTTATGTTTTATTCTTTCCTGCTGGGATCTCTGGAGCATGAGGCTGAGGGAAAACAAATCAGAAAGGAAGACAGTGATTGAGTTAGCAGGCAAGTGATAGTTTCTCCCTGTGTCTATCTGACAGCTGGAGGCCTGGAGCTGAGTCAGTGTGTATCACTTTGAATAGTTTAAGCCAGTATTGCCTCATATTTGGAGGCAATGTGGTTCGACAGGTTTGACAAAATAGCAACTTGATTTTTTTTTTTTTTTTTTTGAATTGGTTGTCGCTCCTTCTTGATCTGATAATGTCCATAATGGCCAGATTAACACTGGCGTTGCCCTCCACCACACACACATAACTTTGCCATTCAAGCTTGCATCAGGGTGAGACTTGTAAACCTACCAGTGTGGCTCTTAAGGGCATCAGCAACTCTGGTTATCCTTCACTTCTCATCAGCTTCCACACACAGCAACATAGTGAACTATCACCTTGTCAGACTACATGCCTGTCAGGTACCATCC
Source organism: Epinephelus moara (assembly GCF_006386435.1). NCBI lineage: Eukaryota > Metazoa > Chordata > Actinopteri > Perciformes > Serranidae > Epinephelus > Epinephelus moara. The sequence goes on along the minus strand of NC_065511.1, from coordinate 18,834,266 downwards.
ACCCTGCCCTGGTTAGTTCTGTCAATTTTTACTGGATCTACTTTTTGTGATCTATTAGTCTGACATTGGTGCATCTATTGCTCTTGTCATCGGCAAGACAGGAGCAATGTTGCAACTTCTCGGAGCTTCCTGGATGGAGTGATGAAAGTGAGACAGAGCATAGCAGTAGCCCTGCTGGCATTCCTTCTGCTCACTGTCTCAGATGTTCACAAAAAAATGAAAACACCTTTTTGTCTTTCATTCAACAAGTGTAACACACGTCTGCTGTCCCACTATGTTAGGCAAAATCTGGGAACAGCTGAGGAGGTGATGTGGCGGCTGGAGCTTCTTCAGATCAAATCTACCATCTCTGGTTACACAGACTTCACACACTTGACAACAAGAAACCTACCCCTTTACGCACCATAAGGAAGGGGATGAATACTACAACAGGATATATTCTATAATGTAGAATCCAGCTGCCAACCTGTAACTGCTGGGTTCATGTC
>NC_065511.1:18783778-18831278 GCF_006386435.1 Epinephelus moara | reverse complement strand
CCTCTCTGGCCTCTGCATAACTCACACCCTAAGCTTTTCTGTCCCACACAGTTGTCAGTCACATCCCAGTCCTCAAAAACAACTGACTCCACCAGGTTGCATTGCATTGGAAAACTGCTGCAAATGCACCTCTCAAAGCCTCGCACTAAACCCTCAGTGCTATTCTAAACTGCAGCTGTACACAAATGTATGGAAAACCCTGCAATAACCGTGCGTGGAATGTAACACATAAGCTGTCGTCGTGGCCACCTGTCTTGCAAATGATCCCAGACTTTGAACTCACATTAGCAGGCTGCAGTCAAGACCTCACACTGGGTCATGCTTGGTTAACCGTCTATGGTCCATCTCATGTTGAACAGCACCACCTGTTGACTGATGACAGCATAGCTTGTGAATGCTTTGCTGATGGACATACTGTACAGTACAGCCACAGTCGTGTACAGTAACATGACTGTGAGGTGTGGTGAAGCCAATTTGGCCACATTAGCAGTTTGCTTTTACACTCCAAGGCTGAAGACAAAGTGATATTCTAGCCAGAGTGGGAACGCTTGAGCTTAGATGTGAAATTTATGTAAAAAATACCCTGCAAATTGAATTGTTTCATCAATAAAAAAATAACTGCTTAAAATCTGGGTCTTTGTGAGTCCTGATATTTCTTGGCACATACTCAAATTTCACTTTGCCCACTCCCCTAACAGGGATGACACCTCCTTTTGTAACCCCTGTACAACTTAAATATACAGTAGCATCACTACTGCATCAAACTGGCTCTTGACCTGTAGTAACACATAATGTTTTTCTGCATTTTCAGAGTGTTTAATAATGTTTTCGGCACAGTTCTGGTATTGAATTCATAAAAACTGTTGTAGTAATGCCCCAAATACATACCCTGCATATCACCAGATTTTGTAGCATTATACATTTTGCAATAAATTAATGTATTCTACCTTCAACCCAACTCTTATTCATTTTCTTTCAAATATAACATAATTATAAGGAGAACCAATGTGCAAAAATGATCCACCCCCTATTTTTTAAAATCCACTGGGTTGGTTGACAAAGTGCAAGTGCTCTGCTTGTTTTTTCAACCTTTATTCCGGTTTGCCACTGGTTTCCCTTAAGAGATGTGTCTGGCAGCGAGATGCTAAGATGAATTAAAGCTGCCATAAAACGTAACGAACCGTGCGCTTCTGATGATTTTCTATTGAGATTACGAAACGTGAACTTTGAAGTTGTAACATTAAGTCAAAGCATGACATCATGACATGCTCTGGCAGCCGTTGATGTCAGTTTTCCTGCCACAATGTTTAAAGCCGGCGAGCCCCGGTGGGTGGAGGTGATTTCACAAGATTGCCAAGATATAATGAGCTGATACATCTTTGACTTGATATGATCTTTTTCCTTAAAATATTGTATGATGGGTTTTCCTTTTTCATACAGCATACAGAGGAGAGTAAAGTTTAAGAAGCCAGAAAATTTAAGTGGCAAAGCTTGTCATTTATCGCTGCATCACAGTGCAGCACTGTGAAACATAAGACATACATTTTAAGACATGGGATGCTCTTCAATGATCTGTCTGCAGTATTATGATCTGCCAAGCCTGTATTACACTGCCAATACTCCTTGTGACCCCTGAGAAGGCTCTGTAACAAAGACCTCCCAGACAAGTGGTAGGCACTGAAATCCACCATGTGTTTGGAGCTCAATCTGTTTTACTGTCTCATTAGACCTGCTGCTTTGTTAATGTTAAATACTCACAGATGAGTCTCATAAAATCCTTTTAGCTACTTGGACTAAAGACATCAGTGAGCTAGTTGGTATTTTTTTAACACTTTAATGCTACAATCATTAGCAGGGGCTTTCTGTTTCAGTCCTCTTTTACGTGATTGTAATATATTTCAGTTAAACCCAGACTAACATACAGCAGGTTATCTTGCTTTTTTACTCAACTATCATTTAAGGTTCTGCACCCTAAAATATATTCAACAGGTTTCTATGCAAATTGCTTCTGTTGTTTGAAAACAAATTAAAGGTTTCCATGGAAAAAAAATCATACTTGATTAAACACTTTCCTAAAGAAGTCAAGGGCACTGTTTCCCATATTTCCCATCGTCCCTTACTGACTCATTAGGCCCCTGCTGCTTTATTGAAGCTACATGTATAAATACAAACAGCTGAGTGTTTTAAACCGAACCATATAGTTTTATAAAGTGTCCCATTTAAAAAGTTCTTTACTCGAGGGTATGGTGTTTGGTGCAGTTATAAAAATTAACTGAGTAAAAATAGAAAAAGCAAGGTGGCAGAAATGGGGTTTGTCAATAGAAGGGGCACATGAGTGAGGGAATTTGAGAATGTGTCATGGTCAGGATCAGGGCCAAAGCGGGACTGAGGTCCTGATCCTGGACTTTTCCCACAGCATTCAAATTTATGTGTAAAACCTGTGTGGAGCTAAATCGCACATGTTGCTTTCCTGACTGGAGACTAAAATGCACTTCTGTTGACTTGAGGCAAAATCAATTGGTTCCAACATACAGATCAGTCCAATGCAGTGTTTCGTAACCTCAAGTAAGAAGTCTTAAGAGCTGCAGCTGAACTCTGTATGATTCTGCTCCAAGCGTAGAGTTCTCAGCAAGACATAGCAGGGTCAGAAACTATCAGCAGCCCGTTGTAGCTCAGTAGTATAGATTGTTCGGGATGTCTTCTGTCTTTTTCTTTCCTTCTTGCTTCATTTTTTAAATGAAAATGGCATTTTTTTGTTACTCACTTCAACTATTGCATTTCAAACTGCATCTCTCATCCAAAGTCTTGGCTTCATAGTTGATTTCTCATGAGGTTGCCCTGGTTCTTCAACACCTAATGCAGGCCTTGATGACCCAGGCGACATCCTAGCCAGTATGGCTCTTGTGTTTGTGGTTTCATCATCCTGAGGTAGGCTAGCAGCATGAAGAGACTGAGGTGTCTGTCCACAAGAGTGCAGTCCTAGGAACAGCTAAGATACTGCGCAGAACCCTCAAACTCCCAGACGTCTGGTAGGGGTCCCGAGCTTGAGAAAGACACACCAGGATTTCTATCTATCTATCTATCTATCTATCTATCTATCTATCTATCTATCTATCTATCTATCTATCTACCTGTATTGGGGCAGTGCAGTTTTTAGTACAACACACTGAAAGGCTGAAAGGCAATAATATTTCGTTAGTGATGTGAACCCAGAATAATACTACACAGAATGTGTCAGATCACATTCCTGTTATTTTGTGAACCCAACCATGAGGGTGAATGAGAAATAAAGAAAAACCAGTGACATTTTTAAAAAGACAGGGTGTGTGAAAACATCAAAAGTGGGCCTGTTTCCAACCCAACCAGGCTCCTGAAATTTCAGTGAAAACTTCAACTTGAAAAACTAACTGTAAACCACATGTCGATATGCATAACTTGAAGTCTCATTTCTCTCACACACTTTCTCACACATACTGTATGGACACAGGTACGTTTGGGGGGGTGTTTCAGTTCTCCAGATGTGGTGCTGTGTGCAGTAGAAGGTCCAGTGGGACAGAAAGGAATGTACAGTTGGCTTCGGACATACAGTACAGTGGGGCCTCTGTTGCTGCTCAACCCTCCCAAACTCTGTAGTGTGTAGACAGAAATACCTATGTATAAGTGTGTGTGAACTGTATGTGCATGTGTGTGATTGCTTGCATGCATGCACAAGCGGACAATCCCTCTCTTTCATGTACACACACACACACACACGCGCATGTGCCCCTGCGTATGACCCTTAGTGGCCTGTGAAGGGATTAAACCACAGCGGGGTTCTGTGGCTGTCAACCTATCCTGAGTGCCTAATATGCACATGTACGGGTGTGCACATAAACACATCCACCCACACACACACACACACACACACACACACACACACACACACACACACACACACACACACACACAGTGGTTGTCATCCTGTCCTCAACCTCTGTAACCTCTTCCACAGGCTTGCAGATGTTTCCTGAGACCTTCTATAGGAACTGAAGCAAGACTTGCACCTTGTGGTCAGAATTTGACCGTCCTGTTCACTGCTGCAGCAAGCCCTATATGACAAATGTTAACTGTGAGATCTGCATCTTTTTTTTTATGTCTTTCCAGTATAAGACACTCATCCTGTGTTTGAGGGCAGGACTATCTCTTTCATTCTACTGTCTATTCTGTGGCATTGTTGTGTTTTGTTTCATCAGTTATTTGAACTTGTAAAGTGAGACTATATAGTACACATATGCAGTACGTGTAAGTTAAAAATACAAAACACTGTCAGAAAAAAACACCGTCTGCACAAAATATTTTTATGTTATGATCAAATGATCATCACTGCAAACTCTGCCTCACAGCCATTCAACAAGCTCAGCTTCACACATGATGACGGTGCCACCTAGAGGTGCATTTGCATGCTCTTGATGAATGAGCCTTCTCAGATAACAAGTTATCTACCATGCAGTGTTGTTAGCATATAACAAACAATAATCAGACTTTGATCACTCTTTACATCGTGGGATAAATCGCTACGCAGAGGCGTTATTAAACAAGTGCTTCATAAAATGCTGCCACTTAATTGTAAATCTGTCTGGGGAAAACTACAGAACAGACAGTTGTGGATTTTTATTTTAATGTTACAATCAAAATCTGACATTTCTATTCAAAATTCCAATCTATATGAAAAGTGGAACTGCATGCAACATCTGTAATTACTGAGCAAGCGGTAAATCGTGAGATGATTTCTTTTATGTCACTCCCAGCACAGCAAATACAAACCACATACTGAGTTAACAAATTAGATGGCTGTTGTCAGTCCTAATTTACCTTTTGATTCTGCACATACACACACACTTTGTCTTCCCTGCTCACTGTCTCTCTGGGCTCCAGAGATAGGATGACCCTCCATGTGTGTAACAATGTGTGTTGGAACTAACAGCACCTCCGGGGTTTGCTGTTGTGAGTCCGTGTGTGTGCGCGTGATGTATGACGGAATATATTTGTGTGTGTGTGTGTGTCATCATGCATCTCTTGGGGTACCCCAGCTGAAGCCAGCTGTATATCACAGCAGTCTCCCATGTGCAACTTCAAAGTCGCCGCATGCTCCGTTCAGGCTATTTATGACACAGTCACAGGAAGGACACATGTGTTTATGCTGGGCTTTGTGTAACAAAACCTGGACATATATAAAAATACTGCTCACCTTCCTACTGTCTCTATGTTCTTCTTTCAAGGATATCATGTCAGTAAGTTTTCTCACTGCTGAGGTTTGGATCTAAGAGGACTGCAGAAAAATCTCTCCGGCCCTGGACAGCAGAGGAATGCGTTCATGCCATGTGTCCTTCACAGAACTTAAAACTAAAATAACCGTGCTTTGAAAACAGACTTGCCATAGAGAATTTGACTCTCTTCATTGTGTTCTGGCTTTGTTTTTCAGTTCTGCCTGAAAACTTTTGGACTGTCATGACTTGGGAGAGGATGAGATGAACAAAAGAGAGGACAAAGGGAACTAGATAAAAAACATATGGGTGGAAAAAGAACAGAAGGAATCTGTATATAAACATAAAGCAAAGAGCTTTGCATCTCGACAGACTACATTTCCACAAGAACACGGGGGCAGTGAGGCTCCCCATAGGCAGCAAAAGGAGCTGAGGACCACTGCTGCTTCCTTCTTCATCTTCTGCTTATTTACATTGTTTGCACAGTTCTTTTTTCTTCTTTCAAGGTGTCCAGAACAGTCCGCCATGAGAATTGAGGTTTGGCCTGTAGATTTGGATCAAGGTATCATCTGCATGGCTCACTCCTTACAGTGATTTAATACTAATTAAAGGTACCCTGTAGAAATGTTGACCACTAGGAGTGCTGTGGGGCCACTTTTTTTATGAGTGACTCCCTCTTTGGTTCTTATTGTGCACACTCACGTGAAGGACTCACATGCACATATGTGAGCATTTGTGTGGCATGAGACACACCCTGACACTGTTCAGTCTATGAGCATTTGATGGCGGTAACGCGGTAGCAATGTGCCAACAATTGTAGTGCAGAAGAAGACTGCTAGCAAGTAAACGAGCATGTAGAGAACACAAGATATAAAACATCCTTATAAAGTCAGCTTTGCAAACATCCTTTGAAGAAGGAAATGCATTCCAGATACACACAATGCGGAGAAACAATCAATGTAAACATGACTATTGTTTGTTTACAAGAAAATTCTGCAGGGCACCTTTAATGTCAGAGCCAAGTAAATGAGAAGAAAAGAGTGTAACTCGGTGGCAAGAGGGTGAGTGCTTCAAAAAGCTTTCTGTTTCAGAGGTAAACAGAAGACATTCATGTTGGTGGCTGGGAAAAAAAGTAGATGTTTAGGGTGAAGTCAACTTTATAGCCTCGTATCCTATAATATCAGATGAATTTGAAACACACAATATGTTTTGAGAGAACGTGATACCATCTGAAAAATTATTTTTAAGAACATAAAAATAAAATGTTGTCAAAAATGCATTTAAACATATCCTAAAAATTCAGTTAAAAGCCTTCTCCAAATTTAACGCCCAGTCCCTTTTACTAGCCTGGTGTGGCTGCACATTTGACAAATAAAGGCCAGTCTCAAGTGGTTGCCAAGTGGTTCATTTTTAAAGAAGTTCTTTGGATGTATAAAACAGGTTGTTGGCTACACACTTGAGCTAATGTTAAGCCCCATTTCCACCAAACACTTTCGGTATGGTACATTTGGAAGCAGGAGTAATCCTTCAGACATGGTACCTAGACCCTAGCGTTTCCAACGCAAACAGTACTCTTAAATGTGGACGGGGTTGTTGTCACTCACTGCTCCGTCCAGCACTCACTGTATTTCCTGGCCCTTCACCAGTGACACAGGGGGAAGTCTGCACGTCATTTATCGTCCACAGAACAAGGTTGTACGGCGACATTTTCCGAACAGAATAAAACAGGCTGAAGTGAGAGTCTCTCTCCATGGGCCCCAAGCAGAGTGACTGTCCGCTATTGACCAATCAACGGACTGCAACATTTTTAATAATTACCGACCTGTATCCAACTTACTGCTTTTAAGTAAAATTTTTAGAAAAAATGGTTTTTAACCAAGTAAATGACTTTTTAAATAGAAACAATATTTTAGAGAAGTATCAGCCGCCCTTTTAAAGATTTTAAATGATATCAGGATTAATGCAGATTCACAAAAACTCACAGTCTTGGAACTACTGGATCTAAGCACCGCCTTTGATACAGTAGATCACCACATTTTATTAAAGAGACTCAGACTCTTTGTAAGTATGGATACATGTTCCTCTAGAACACATGAAATTAGGTGTGGGGTGCCCCAAGGGTCAATTTTAGGTCCAATTCTTTTTAATCTATACATGCTTTTCCTTGGGGACGTCATCAGGAGGCACGGCATCATCTTCCACAGTTATGCAGATGATACACAGCTGTACATCGCCATGTCTCCTGATGACACAGAGCCAATTGATGCCCTTTTTAACTGTATTTTAGATATCAAGTCATGGATGGCAATGAATTTCCTACAGCTCAACCAGGACAAAACAGAGATTTTAATTATTGGTCCTGAAGGCAAGAGAGAGAGAAACTTTTACCAAAACTACAAGATTTTAAACCTTCACAATGTGTAAAGAACCTGGGCGTCATTTTTGACTCTGAGCTTAGTTTTATTCCACACACCAAAAATATAACAAAGATAGGTTTTTATTATCTTAAGAATATAGCCAGAGTCCACCCGTTTCTCTCTCAGACTAACACGGAGGTGCTGATGCATGCTTTCATCTCTTGTCGTTTAGACCATTGTAATGCCCTGCTCTCTGGTCTTCCCAAAAAGACCATCTCTAATCTGCAGCTACTCCAAAACTCAGCTGCACGAGGTGCTGACGAAGACCAGAGGGCGGGCGCACATTACACCAGTTTTAAAATCGCTGCATTGGCTCCCCATGTGTTTCAGGATCGATTTTAAGGTTCTTTTATTTGTTTTTAAATGTCTTAACGGTCTTGGGCCATCTTATTTATCCGACCTGCTTTTATCATATCAACCCTCGCAGATCCTGAGGTCCTCCGGCACAGGCCTTTTAATCTTTCCAAAAGTTAGAACAAAAACCCACGGGGAGGATGCATTCAGCCATTATGGCCCTCACTTATGGAATAGCCTGCCGGAGAGCATCAGGACTGCAGAGACTGTTGATGTTTTTAAAAGGAGGCTCAAGACTCACCTTTTTAGTTTGGCTTTTAACTGATTTCTTTTACTCTTTTTATTCTTCTATTATATGTTATTCTAATTTCTAATCTTTAAATTATTTATTTTTTTAATCTTTATGCATTTTATTATTATTAAATTTCTAAATCTTAATTTTTTCATCTTTAAATCTTTAATTTTTTCTAAATCCTAAATTTTTTATCATTATTTTATCTCATACTTGTTTTATCCTATCCTTTTCCTTTTTAGTCCTTTAGTTTTTAGCTCCAGTGTTTCCTCATGGGGGGCCTCCACACTGGGAGGTGTGTCCGGTCTGCCCGCGGGGACGTCGTCCTGGAGATCCCTCAGGTCCGGAGGACTGGGAGGCTCTGCACCATGTGTAGAGTCTACCCTGGTCTATCTGGGTCGGGGTGGTCTCTGTGGCGGCGCTCCCTGTGGCCGTAGGCTGTGACACCTCTCAGTGTGTTTTTTTCCTCACCTGGTTCCTCAGTGCCCTGCCATGTTACTATATTGACTCTGTGTGTGTGTGTGTGTGTGTGTGTGTGTGTGTGTGTGTGTGGGTGTGTGTGGATGTTTATATGTGGGGGTGGAAGGGGTGGGTTTGTAGTATTTTTTGGTGTATGTTTTTATTTTGTGAAGCACTTGGTGTTGCATTTGTAACGTGAGGGTTCGATAGGTGGTATTTAGACACTCTTCATGAGAGGAAACAGCAAGATTGAGACAGATGACTGTTAAGCAGAACTTTACCGAGGCTCCCGGCATCAGAATCACAACAACAATTACACTTCCTTGTCTCTAACCCCCATGTGACTAACCCAACCAATCAGAGGCCAGGAATGACCTAGACCAGGGTAAATATAACTGCAATGAGGTAAAACCACAGAAGCACATTCAAGAGACTGTTTTAACTGTTTCAAAAGATGCTGGTGTAAATATCTGAACTGTAAATATGTAGATAATAAAGCACAAATATATGACTAATTGACAGCGTAAACATTGTAAATATATTTTTGGTAAATTAACTCAAATGTATAAATTAACCTAACTTTTAAATCTTACACATTGTTAATGTATGAGAAGTGCTATATAAATAAAGTTTGATTTGATTTGAATACATATTTTTACGATACATTTAGAAACAGCACTTGGTTAAGTTTAGGGAAAGATGGTGGTTTTGTTTAAATATTGAAAAAGTCAATGTACATGGAAGAATGTTTAGTACCCTGAATCTAACCACACATGGGACTCATGATGCCTTCAAAGTCTGATCTCTGCTGTCAGCATTGTACACTGATCATTCACCCAGACCACCCGGCTACGACATCTGTGCATCACAAGTGTAGCACTTTCTTGAGTGGAAAAAATGTTGCCAGTTGTTCTAGGCAGCAACTATGTTCCCGTTAAAACTATCAAATTAGTAGTATGTAAGTGTAATTTCTAGGTGACAAGACTATGAATAATGCTGGAAGCAAACTGGTTACAGTGTTTTGGATGAGCTGCATGGGCTGAAGAGTTGTTTTATATTGGGATGTTAAGCAACTTCCTTATCGAGAGTGACTTGCAGCGGTCACACCATGCATTTTTTTCTTCCTTTCTTTGATATTACCTTTTGTAGAAAGAGCTCTCATTTTTCCAAAAGGAGCTCTCTTTGTACATAAGCTGCAGCACATTCATTGTTACAGCATTTGCAAACTCTAAAAATCTTACACGCTACTCTCGAGCTCTCACATTCACTCCCCCTCCCACCCTCTGTCTCTCCTTCTGTCTGTTCCTGTGTGACAGAGTCAGTAACACCACAGCAGGAGGTGAAAGAAGGAGAGCTGGAGGCAGGAAGGGAGAGGTGGAGGGAGGGAGAGGGTGCAAAAGTGCAGCAGCAGAATCGCATTCGACAGTAGAAGAGACATGCAGAAATGTGTGACACCGCAAAAAAAACAAAAAACAAAAAGAGTCGAAGGGGAAATTTTTGTCTGTGTGTGTCTGTATGTGTGACAGGGTGTGAGTCTATCCCAATAACTGCATGCATGAGTGTGAGTCATTGTGCGAATAAGTGTGCCTGTGTTTGTTTGTGTGTGTGTGTGTGTGTGTGTGTGTGTGTGTGTGTGCGCACTGAGCGGGGTGCCAGGCAGCAGCAGCTGGGAAGGCCTTCCTCTGTTCTCCTGTCATCAATAAATGATCAGAGTGGGCCATCTGGAGAGAGGGAACCACCAACCACCAGGACCTGGCACCGAACGAAAGACAGAGAGAGAAAAGAGGGAGAACGTGAGGATGGATGGAGGGAGATGCAGGGAAAAGATGGAGATGGGACAGAAAGGGAGAGCAGAGGGGGGAGAGAGGAGTGAAATTAAAACAACACGGGGAGGCAACTGAAGAGAAAGAATTTTAGTTTTACACAGGAAGACAGGAAATGCAGAGAAGAAGACAGGCGAAAGAGGATGCCGTGAGATGTCAGGAAGCGCTTAGGGCAACCTCCTGATGTTGAACCCAAAGGCGTGTACACATACACACACACGCACACACACACACACACACACACACACACACACACACACACACACACACACGCAGATTTAATTCAATCTTCTCATTTTCTGAGCTAAAATAGAACAAACTGTCAAAGAAAGTGTAATCCTTATTTACAATATTTGTGTCTGTAAACCAAATGTCATCCTCTGCAAAGCTTTATTTCTTTCTTTCATACACTTAGATAGTTATGCTATTCATTGACGCTGCTTCCACAATTCATTTTATTATTCAAAGACTGTTTCTTGATCCATCTGGTCTTAGACAGCCAAAGTTTAAAAATTGAATTCTCATCACAACCAAAGGCTGGAATCCGATTTTTGTCAAAGTATGTATTTGATTTTTAATACCCACATATGTTTTATCCAGTCACTATATTATTCATTCAGTCATAAATTTTCCATATTCACTTATTCCCATTCAGGGTCATGGGGAGGCTATTGGCTATCCCGGCATGCACCGAGCAGAAGGCAGGGAAACACATTCATGCAAATTTACACCTGTAGGCAATTTACAGCCTTCAGTTCACCTGACTTGCATTTTAGTGGATGGTGGGAGGACATCGGAGCACCTGAGGAAAGCCTATGCAAACACAACCGTGTTGATATATGACCAGTGCCATTTCCTTTGTAAACTCTGGTGCCTTGCAGATAATCTGAATCACCTCCAGCTTTCAGCAGCTGATTTCTGTCTGGGCCAAAAATGTCCTCTGTCTCTCTACAACCAGCGCTCTACAGTACCTGAAGTCTTTTCCCCTTTCGGCTTTTACTGTCATAAATACTTTGCATGTCAAATATTTCTGGTAGTGTTTTTGTGAGTGTTTCTTTATATCAAACAGGGAGAAGAGAAAATGCCACACTCCTGATATTCATAAATGTTCTTGAATGAAAAATACCTGCTGATCGTCCATGGTTACTCAATCCAAACTCTTTATCATTTTCCTTTTACTTCCTCATGCTTGGAAAGTTGCTAAAATTATTCCCATACCAAAGAATAATAGAAGTCCCTTCAGCAAGGAGAATAGTAGACCAATTAGTATTCTTTCTGTTTTAAGTAAACTTTTAGGAAAAATTGTGTTTCAATCATGAATTATTTTTCCATTAATGACCTTGGTTCTGAGTTTCAACATGCCTATGAAGTGAATCACTCCACCTGCACAGCTCTAACACAAATGACGGACAACTGGTTGTGTCAAATAGATAACAAAAATCTTGTTGGTGCTGTTTTACTTGACTTCAGTGCAGCATTTGATGTGATCGATCATGATCTATTATTGAAAAAACTTTCCGTTTATGGTTTTAGTGTAAATGCTGTCGACTGGCTAAGGAGCTACTTAAATGACAGATCACAATGTGTCTATTTTAATGGCAGTCTCTCTGCTAAAAAAAAGGTCAGAATGGGGTGTTCCTCAAGGAAGTTGCCTTGGGCCACTCCTTTTCTCCATTTTTACTAATGATTTGCCTTTGGTGTTAAAAGAATCAACCATGACAATGTTTGCTGACGATTGCACATTATATAGATCCTCCAATAGCCTGACTGAGCTTAATGAAAGCTTACAGAGAGAGCTTGATTGCATATCAAATTGGGTAGAAAATAACAAATTAGTACTAAATATTATAAAAACTAAATGTATCATCTTTGGATCTAACTATGCATTGAAAAAAGAGCCGTCTCTTTCTCTCGCAATGAAAGGTATAACCCTTGAGCAAGTCAAAAATGTAAAACTGCTTGGTGTCACCCTGGATGAACGGCTCTCCTGGTCTTGTCACATTGATAAAATCATCACTAAAATGGGTAGTGCAATGTCATCTATCAGGAGATGTAGGTATTTCATGACTGATCATTCAATCAATATTGTAATAAAATCACTAGTTTTGTCTCATTTGGATTATTGTTCTGTTGTATGGTCTAGTGCAACCACTAAAGATCTTCATAAGTTGCAACTTGCACAAAACAAAGCAGCGCGTTTAGCTCTTCATTGTTCACCCAGGACTAGGGTTGACAGCATGCATGATGCTCTTGTCTGGCTTAAAGTGGAGAATAGATTGATGTGCAATCTTCTTGTGTTTTTTAGGAATATTTTGTTTCAAGCTACACCTAAGGAATTTCATGCTAAGATTTTGTATATCAATGACAGACACACTTATACCACAAGACAAGCAACACAACGTCACGTAGTAGTTCCAGAAAACTGTTTTTTACAGAGCCTCCACTCAGTGGAACTCACTACCCGATTGTTTTTTACAGAGCCTCCACTCAGTGGAACTCACTACCCGATTCACTAAAAAAAATCCCTAACAAAGTAAGGTTCAAAAAATGTCTTAAAAAATGGGTTGCTTCGAGTGAATATTGTATCACTGGCTATTAATGGCTTTAATGCTTATGTGTAGGCGTGTGTGTGTGTGTGTGTGTGTGTGTATCTATATAAATTATATGTATATAAATGTGTATATGTATGGGGGTGGGGTGGGGATGGTTATGTGATCTTGTGTAGTTTTTTTGTTGTTGTATTGCATTGCATGTTTTTAATTTTGTAGTTTGGACATTTTTGTACATGGACCCCAGGAAGAGTAGTTGCTGCCTTGGCATCAACTAATGGGGATCCAAATAAACAAATAAACAAATAAATAAACAAATTTTGTATCTCTTTGTAGTTGTCTTGTGTCTTCTTGCAGTCATTTGCACCTCTTTAAGATTATTTTCTTTTTTTTGGGGGGTATTTTCGTGCGTTTTTGAGGTAATTTTGTGTCTTTTTTTGTGCACTTTGTGTTGCTTTGTGGTAGGGCGATAACAGAAATGTCGATTTGTCAGTGGCACAAGTCGACACCCCCCGGGAGGAGTCGACAAGTCGTGTGTTTTTTCCCTCTCTCTCTCTCTGTGCTTGTGTACGGAATGCAATCGCTGCCTCTGATTGGCTTACACTGATACTTTATCCTTAAACATACTCGGGCGTACCATAAGCGGAGCAGACTCCAGTCATTCAGGCTTTCATAGTCGAGCGCACTTCCGCGTTGTAGTTTCCTGTAAAAATGTCCGTGAAAAATCCCCGTGATGTGAAAAATACATGCCGAGCAGTCACTGGTGCGCAGAGCGGAGTCCGCGTGGTTGTAAAATCTGAGCTTTGTGCGCACAGGGCTTGCGGACCTCCGCAGAGTCCGTTCGCGTACGTTCCGCCCGATGTTCGGGCCTTGACAGACACACATCACATGTGTGGAGATACTTCACTTGTCATCACGTCATCACCATGTCAATGTGACGACGTCATCAAATGACTTGTCGACTCGACTTCGACTTTATTGACAGATAAGTCGACCTGAAAAAAATCAAAGTCGTTAATGCCCTACTTTGTGGTCATTTTAGGCCTCCATTTGCTTGTTTTATGTCTCCTTGTGATTGTTTTGTGTCTCTTTATAGTTGTTTTGTGTCTTTTTGTAGATTTCTTGTGTCTTCTTGCAGTCGTTTGCACCTTTGTGAGGTAATTTTGCGGCTCTTTCAGGTAATTCCATGTTTCTTTGAGGTAATTTTGTGCCTTTTTTGTTTAGTTTGTGTTGCTTTGAAGAGTTGTTTGCTTTGCTTTGAAGAGTTGCTTGTTTTCTGTCTCCTTGTGCCTCTTTGTAGTTCTCTTGTGGCTTCTTGCAGTTGTTTGCACCTCTGTGAGGTAATTTTGTGTCTCTTTTCAGGTAATTTTGTGTTTCTTTGAGGTAATCTTGTGTCTTTTTTGTGCACTTTGTGTTGCTTTGTGGTCATTTTGGGCCTCCTTTTGCTTGTTTTATGTCCCCCTACGGCTGTTTTGTGTCCCTTTGTGGTTTTTTGTGTCTCTTCATAGTCATTTTGTGTCTCTTAGTAGTTGTCTTGTGTCTTTCTGCAGTCTTTAGCAGGGGCGATTCTAGGATCAGAGGTTTAGGGGTGCTGAGCACCCAGAGAGCTGCCTGGCCAGGCAAGATATACCGGACTAAACCATAAACCAGACTAAACCATCAAATCTGATAAAGGTTATGCTGAGCCACAGCAAAAGAGGAATGGATTGGAATCATAAAAGAAACATATCGTAACCCTAATTTCTGGGGGAAGACAACTCATTTTGATACAGCAGCTCCTCAACATACATATAAACAGTATGTATGTTTCTGGAGTAATCCAGCCCCCTATAGTGAGTACCAAAAATACCAAAAATGGATCTTGGACTTATTTTTTGGACTTTTATTTGAAATGCAGTGCACAACATGTAACATTAACACATTAACAGTAATTGACTTTTTCAATGTTTGTCTCTGCCTTTTCCCTTCTTGTCTGTATTATATAATACAAATACATAAATAAAAATACACTTCAAAAGAGAAAAGTGCTTGAAATCTACAAAATAATAATAATAAATACACACAATAGGAGTTATAATGTTAATGGGCATCCAGTCAGTTAGCTAGTCAGTAGCACCTTGGCTTTAATATTAACACATGCACATGACACAACAGCTAGCTTCTCTCATTCCAATTCAAACAGAGGACAGTGGTACTGACCACCTGTAACGTTTCCTAGCTAGAAAAAATGTCAGCTAACTCCTACCTAAAAACATAAACAGTGACCTATGATTAAATGCAGCAAAAAGTGGTGCTGTATTTTTGTTGTTAAAATATTACGCTGCAACCAAGTACTGTATGGTTTTGACACTTTTCTAGCTTGTTAAAAAGGGACATACAGTAAAAAAAAAATTAAAAAAAAAAAAATCTCTCAAATTTTAGGGGTGCTTCAGCACCCCCAAAAATGGGCTAGAAACGCCTATGGCCTTTAGCATCTTTTTGAGGTTATTTTGTGCCTCTTTCAGGTAAGTCCAAGTTTCTTTGAGGTAATTTTGTGCCTTTTTTGTTCAGTTTTTGTCGCTTTGTGGTCATAATAGGCCTCCTTTTGCTTGTTTTCTGTCTTCTTGTGGTTGTTTTGTGTCTCTTTGTAGTTTTTTGTGTCTTTTTATGGTCATTTTGTGTCTATTTGTAGTTGCCTTGTGTCTTTTTGCAGTCGTTTGCATCTCTTTGAGGTAATTTTGTGGCTCTTTCAGGTAATTTTGGGTTTCTATGAGGTAATTTTGTGTCATATTTGGTTGCTTTGTGTCGCTTTGTAGTCATTTTGTGTCTCTTTGTGGTTGTTTTGCCTCTGTTTGTAGTTGTTTTCTATTTCTTTGCAGTGCCATTGCATTTATTTGTGCTCTTTTTGTGTGTATGGGCGATCATTTTGCATCTCTTCCTCGTCAGTACGTATTGGTTTGAGTGACATTTTGCAGGTAAATGCAGGGATTAGGCCTCACAATTTGGGCCCTGGGCTCATTCAGTAATCCATCCATGCCTCCCAAGTCTTAAGCAATCACAAATAAATACTAATTATCAAATAGTCTGCATTGCACTGAAGACATTCTGTTGTGACATGAGAGACATTTGTGTTTGACAATGAAGCCTCTGGATGTTATGATTATACTTTAAAAATGTCTTTTTTTGTCAAGCTTATTAAGCCATTACAGTGTACTCTTGAGCAAGAATGTAATACAATGACATCTCCTAAGCTTGACGTGCTTTGATCGTGTGTGAACATGTGTAGCACACACTAATGTGTGCTAGCATTCATGTGTGTGTACATGTTATTAAAACTGCATTGAAAGAATTTGTCAACTCATTAAAAGAAGCTCAGTGAGGGCTTGTTTCAGCAAAATATGTTTCATAGAGCACAGAACAACCTGGTTACAAATATATAATTTCTTGGTGTTAGACAGATAAATATTGATCCAGCAAGAGTGGTAGTAGTGTAAGTTAACTATCTTTCTGCTCCGCCAGCAACATTAAATACTGCAACATGCATCTAATGCAAGGACACTAGCTGGGATGTCATTTAATGCAATGTTTTGACTGTTACTAGAGCATTCACTCTCTATTAGCAAAAAAGGCTTCATCCAGTCTCCATAGCAACAGAGTCAAATTTATCAGTAGCCTTACATTTTGGAGGGTTCTAATTCAATGTATGCTGGAAAAGCAAGACACATATTCAGCACACTGCATCTTTTACAAATTTGTGTATGTTCTTCACCATGCATAACACATGTATGGTGAGTGTGGTGTAAAGGAAGTGCGTTGTATCACATCTGAATGTTATGTAGATATAAAACACCTGAAATGATAATTGTGATTTAGCAAGTCAAAACACATGCAATTCTGACTTACTTTGTCGGACAGTCATACCTACATCATTCTAACCATCTGCCATGAGAAAATGCCTTTTAAAGAAACAATGTAACTTTTTGCAGCAGATATAAAATGCACCACTATTATGGATTATCAGTGCCGCTGATATAGCAACACTTCAGTGTATAAAATCTGCCCATGACCTTTATTGCAATCATGACTAGATACTACTTTTAAAGACACAGTTAGCTTAATTTAGTAAATTTATAGGCCTATTTATTATATATTATTACCATATTGTATATTCTATTGCCCATTGCTATGTTATTTCATCTTTTTCATATGCACATTCCATTACTCAAACACGCATGGCCAGGCTGTGGTTATACAGTTACATGATTATAATTTAATAGTGAAATGTAGATATTTGTGTCCTATATTGCCATTTTAACACAGACATTTTACAGTGGACTGCTGCTTACCCTACAGTTAAAACACTAAATTAGGAATGTCTATAAAACATCCCCCAGCTATACTTACTAACGAGATGCTATCTCTGAATGAGTGTCTACGTGCTTGTATGTGTAAATGTATACCTAATTTGAATATGCATGGTAATTTCAGATTGAATTTGCCTCACTGTGTCACTAATTTGTGCTCCAATAAGTAGTGTATGCCCCAGGGCATATAACCTTGCCATTCTTAGGTTCTAAATATGCTTTAATAATTCTTAGATGGTAAAAGTGGGTGCAGTGATTAGCCATTTTAATTCAATTACCCATTAGAGGTCAGTATAGGAAAGCTAAGTATAGGTGAGCTACACAGCATGCAACAAACAAATACAAGATTAATGTAGTGTAGGATTATTGTCTTTTGTTCTATATATAAAAGAGCAAACAAAGCAAGTGAAGGCTGGACGTGGGTTAGATTTTGTAGCTACTTCATTACTACACCTGTATTTTTCTAAACATAGACTACTGAAAAGCTGGAAATATTCAGTAAAAGTTTTGGTCCATGCTGAGTCAGCAGCCAATATATAAACTCTGCTGTCCTCTCACACTACTTCAAGCCAATGGGTGCGCTAATGTAGCCTGGTGTTGCCAGACCCAATTCGCAAAACGCAAATGGGTCTGGACACGGAGTGTACAGTTCCTCTATTCCCGAGGGGGCGGTATCAACGGCTGTCACTCGAAGTGCCCCTTCACACAACTGGAAAGACGGGGCTGTCACTCGAAGTGCCCCTTCACACAACTGGAAAGACGGAAAACCAATCAGAGTAAATGAAACATGTGAGGTAGGCTAACACAACGCCATTATAAACAGACCAGCAAGCTGCAGCGGAGATGAGCTGTGATGATGTATGGGTAAGAGTGTTGCCATCTTTGCGGATTTCCTCCTCGCTGTGATTCCCATCTTGGTCGCTTCCCAGACCTGCACCTCCATGAGAGCAACTAGCGGAGAAACAACAATAGCACTGAATCCCATCTTTTTCCCGATCAATGGAGCCAGTTGGTAAATTAAACTTTGACCAAACCCTGTAGGAAGGACGAAATGCATTCACTCCGCTCCTTGTCCCACCTATTCTGATGACGCGATTTCAAATAACCCGCCCCAAAGTAATAAATGGTTGTGATTGGCCGGGTAAGCTTTAACCAATGCCAGAATGCGCCTTTATGATTGCATGGCCAGACTGATCTGCAGAGCGAAATAGAATATGAGCTCGCAAGATTAGGACGGTTTCACCAGGCTAGCGCCAATGGATGAAGATGTGGAATCTTTTCAAGCTATTGCCATTGAGAAGAGAATGAAACCTTAAAACATGGTGCATTATTGTACTGAGCATTAGATATTGGATATCTTATGCACACTTTGGTATATACATGTAACTACCTAATTGGTGTTTAGGGAGTTTGGGTACTAGTGTTATGACCATAGATGATCATATCTAACCCCTTATAGCATCAACTGTGGCTGGTTCAAAACCATTTCTTTATGTGTGGCTGAAAGTGCAAACTTATCATAACATGCGTCAAAACATTCAAAGATCAACAGGTTCAGTCTTAGGTTCCATCCCTACTCTTTACATTTATAACCACGGGCTGTATGCTAAACCCATTTGCATGTCTACAGATAAAACAATGTTATTAGACTGAACTCACATTCTATACACCGCAAGGAGGGCTGGGTATCGGTACTCAGTACCTTTAAGGTATCGGCCAAAATGGCCAAGTACCATGTAGCAGAGGTGGGAGTAAGTCACACATGTGCACGTCATAAGCAAGTCTCAAGTCATAACCTTCAAGTCTCAAGCAAGTCCCAAGTCACTGTGGTAAAAATCAATTCGAGTCGAGTCAAGTCATTGGTCAGGTCAAGCAAGCAAGTCACAAGTCATGTCATACTCACAAACTCATAAAGATAATAAAACCTAAGCGCACCCAGTGGTGGAATGTAACTAAACTCATTCACTCAGGGACTGTACGTTAAAACTTGAGTCTTTTCTTCTCATGTCACCGTCTACCTCTACTCCACTACATTTATATGTAGGGTTGTCATGAGAACTGATACTTCGGTACCATGTCGATGCCAACACGCAAAAAATACATCAGTACCTGTTTTTTCCGATACCGTAAGTACCAGATACAACTTTGCCCGGAACTGACGGGGGCAGTATACGCGCGTCAGTCTGTTCCGAGGACGAGCGCCGAAGAAGAATGCCTGTTCTCCATCGTCTTTGCTAGAAACAATGGCTTCTACAAGTGCTAGAGCTTAGATCGGGCCCAAAAACTCCAGCCCGACCCCACCAGAGTCTGTGCATGTTCTGTCCAAGCCCAGCCCAGCCCGTCCCTTTAACTGTAATTATGAGCTCGAGCCCGGTTTAAACCCGACTTTTTTGAGGATACGAACGTGGACATTGAAGGCTGACCTGCCTCTTAAGTGTCAAGGTCCCCGTGTTTTTGCTGTCATATACCAGCATCGCGCTGCACTTGGTACACTCGACGAAGCCGACACACACGTGTGCGTGGCTAGTGGCGCCGTCAAGGGCCTCAATTTCTGTTTTTTGATTTTTATCGTGGTATCAAATGAGTATCGAGAATCATGGAAATTCGCTGGTATTGGTATCTTTATGTTGAGTTTTGAACTGCTGGTTGGACAAAACAAACATTATGAAGGTGTCACCTTGGGCTCTGGGTAAGTGTGACACTATCTCTCACTATTTCCAGAATTTTTAGAAACCAAACAATCAGTTGATTAATGGAGAAAATAATCAGCAGATTAATCCATAATTAAAATAATCATTAGAGCTCCACTTCAACCAACTACAACAGTAAAACCTTAAAGTAATACTTTAAGTACATTTCCCTGAATATACTTACTTTTACTTGTGTAACATATTAAATGCATGACTTTTATTTGTAAAAGAGTATTTTTACAGGGTGGTATTAGTTATGTTTATTAGAGTGAAGGATTTAAATACTTCACCTCCTGCTCCAAGCCCTAATCATACCCAGCCCTAGTATGGTAAAAGTATGGCAGTATGTTCTGCACAACGAGCTGTATAAGTGACAGCAGTGACAAATAACCACTGCTTGTTTTTCTATTGAAACAAAGTGTTTTATTGAATAAGACAAAAAATGTTTACATTTCAACCAACTTTTGACAATAGTTATGTAATTTATGTGTATATGTCAGCCACATTCAAAGCCACCAGACCCATTATTTCACAGTGACACAATGTGATGCATAGTGTAAGCCATCCCTCAACATATACATATGCCAGCATTAACTAATGTGTTCTAGTGTATTCCCATTTAATCATCATGATTCTTTAACTGCAGTTAAATATATATAAGACATACACCACTTTTTTGCAGTCTGATTGTGGTCATCACTGCTAAGTATGGATATGGTAAATGTGTCAAAACTAAATTACTTTACCTCATTTCATGTTTCATATATAGTTAAGCTTTTTCAAAGGTAGAATAATTTCCTGTCACTCCCTCTCTTTCCCTCTCTGTCTCTCTCTCTCTCTCTCACACACACACACACACACACACACACACACACACACAGTAGTCCGTCACTTATCCAGGTACCAGAAATGACATGATGAATTGTCTTCGTCCCTAAGTCTCCAGATTGGGTAATACAAAGACAGACATCTATCCACTGGGGATGAGCTTCATATAATTGAATCCTCTGTGGCTACTTAACCTGTCACTGCTGCTCTGTAACATGTAGGTGGAACATTTTAAAGCCCTCTAACCTTGTACTCAGGTATGAGAGCCCGCCACAGAAAGGGTGGATAGCGCGGTGTCTTGTAGAAAATGTTGAGATGTCGTAATGACTCTTTGAACTAGGCTGAGAATTCAGTAAACACAAAATTACAGATTATGAGTGACTCGTATTACAAAGTTATCAGATTGGCTTAAAAAAATGAGTGTATGACAAATAAACAAACATCAACATATGACGTGCAGTGTATTTAAATAAAGATGAAACTGGTGAAAATTCTTAATTGTCATGTTGTGGCTTGAATTAGACGATCCATCTGAGCCTTGGGACTAATGATGAAAAGCATGTGCTACAGTAAATGGGGAAAAAGCAAGCAACAGTGGTGTAGCCATTTCAATATGAAGAATAACGTGTAGCAGGTGACTCTGTCAGGCTTGTTTGAAGGACAATTAAAGGAGAAAAAAATATCAGCGCTTGATTTTGGCTGAAAGTATCACAAAAAGTATCACAAAGGGATGGTTATGTTTTATATGATGTTTACACTATTGTTTTTTTGCTTAAACCATGTGCCATTGTCTGATGTGTAAAGGAAAGCATTGATGTTCTTGTTTTCACTATGTGTCTCACTGATCACTCATCTCTCTTTGCATTCATCTCCCCATCCTCCTCTCCTAGCTTTCCCTCATAAAACAGTAACACGCCATATGCACCAGCAAAAGATCCTGCCATATTGTATACAGTCGTAAATCTCCTCACAGGAGGAGGTCCAACTGTACCGTATGTTTATTAGTGAGTGCATATCACCTCAATAATAAATTCATTATTTACTTAAACCCAGTGCCTTCCAAACTATTTGCTGCTGCAGTGCCACTTGTAAGGTTTTGAGAAACTCTTTGAACAATGTTATGCTGAAGGTATCATGTACTTTTTTTGTTTTTTTTCCCCTTTTCCCGGGTGTTTTTTTCCCCCTTCTCTCACCTTGCTAGTTGTGATCACTGACAGAAAGCGTCAGCTTTTTTGGGTATTCACATGTGCTAGAGACCACCTGCTGAGAGAGCTGCTGCCGACAGCCTAACACACACACACAAACACACACCTACACACGCACATCTTAGAATGCTTGTGATGTAACCTCTACCCCTCCTTGTCAAGGAAAAGTATTTTATATAAATGTTTATGCAGGACAGAGAGGGTTACCGCCACCTCCTGTTTTCCCATCTCTTTCAACAAAAAACAAAATCCAGGACATTTAGAACAAACCCAACTGCTTTAGATGTTTATTTCGGTCCTCCGTGTTCTCAGGGGTATTTGGTAGACTTTCAAAATTGTCTTTGATTAAATACATTTAAAGCATAGTCTGAATATGACAATGTGTAACAGCGCTTCCATAGAAAAAAGATAAATTTGTCCCAATCAACAGACTTGCTTGTTATTGAAAAGAAATGATTTAAAACTGTAACCTACTTTTATTCCTAATAAACAGCGTTGTGTCACAGTCATCTATCAAGGCTATCTTACACTGACATCCTTGCAATCACACAGTTACCTACATGGCAGTTCACTCATCCCAACAGCTAGAGAAGCACTTGTCCTGACAGCTTGTCATACCTTCATGATGCCTAAAAGAAATGCCATGGAAACTTCCAACCAACCCATCATAGTTTGATCATGCCGAAGGTCATCAATGTGGCCTTAAACCTTTAGCATAGGACTCCAGTAGTGATGAGGATGACTTTCAAAGACTTTTTTTTTCTCTTCTGTTGCTCCAGAGTCATCACACATTGTTGAGAATATTGGCAGTGCCATAGTTATTGCAAATATCAACCCTCAGGGAGGCAGACGGCACTACATGAGCTACATAGATGGGTGCACAGCATGCGACTGTGAAGCAGTTATCGCCTCCTTTTGTTGTGCACAATGCACGTTTTGGGAACACTGAACACAGGGGGTATTCTTCTCTCAAGAGGCTGTCCTTTAGGCAGGGAATGAAAACTGAACATGCAGGTCATCAGCTAGCCAACGTATTGAAGAGAGACCGTATCCCCAGGCTGCCATCATCTTTTGATTGTAAATTTACAATGTGCACTTTTCTGTCTCTTGCAAATAGCAGTGCTTCTAGGGAGTTGATAAGCTCACATGAGTTTACAGACCTTCACTGCTAAACCCTGACTCTGGCAAGGGTGAGAAAATGCATACTCAGTGATTTTAGTATCAGGGACACACTTCCTACCTTGCATCTTCCATGACTACTCGCTCTATGTAATAGTGTGCTATCCTGAGAGGGTAGCTTTGTGAGCATACCCTGTGAGAAAATGATCATAGGCACTATGGGTCTGCCACTAAGATTGATCCACTCCGGCAGGATTTCCTCAAGAGGTTCACTCTTCTGGGTTAAATTATGATGTTAGTGAGAAAAGGACTGTGAGTGCGTTCTCCCCTGTGACACTCTGAGAACTTATGTCATTAGACAGACTGTCCTCATGCACTGTTCATACACAATCCTACGGAAAATACTGCACCACAATTCACATGTAACCCACCTACTTGGGAAGACTGCGATTACATGATGAATGCACCGATGGGAGTAAACACAGTAGTAGCATAGAGAGCAAAACTTCATGTAACAATGAAAGTTGAGATGGTGGATTGGTCAAACCATAGACTGTATAAAATAATGCATGTAGCTACCATGACGTTACCCATTGGTTTGTGGACTGCTGTTTTGAAGCTGAGCTCAGCATTTCGGACTTCACCATCTTGATTTTTGGAGCCAGAAGTGGCCATACTTAGACAAGATGGTAGAATTGTGGATGAACAAGGGGTTGATCTGACTGTCACTCAAAGTGGCCCTGCCCTTAAATATGCATTGGCATATATGGGCCTTAATAATATGTAAGTAGTTGAGTTCTAAAATAAGCCCTGTAAGTTGCTGTTTGAGTCAAACAAATGCAGGACTTTCCCCCAGGAGACTGGTGACTGTGTCCCCTGTGAAACCAAGGACATTTGAGTCATTTTAAGGTACATCATCACAACCTGGTCTCACTCCTAAGTTGTTGAAATCCGGTGCTTGGGCAGTGACTTGCGGCATCAGACACTAATAAAAAACGCCATCCTTTAACATGAGCATGATAGGGGCCATCATAGTTTAACGGTGCTCAGCGGCATCAGGAAAGTTCAGCTGGCGAAAGTCAGGTTGGGTGAGAGGGGTGGTGGATGGGTCCAATAAACACCAACTTTCACCCAGGAGAGCGGTGTTCATAAAGCCAAACCACGTGTTTTTATTGCCAAACTGAACCATGTGCATTAGTTGGAGAAAAAAAAAACGTGAATTGGCATTGTTGTAGTGACATAGTGTGTATATTTTGAAAGACACTGTATGTAAACAGTAAATTTCCTGTGAAAACAGAAGTGTATTTTGAAAGAGGATGATGCATGTAACATGCATAACTTTACACAGCATCCCAGAACATCAACAACCAATGCACTCAGGGTACCTTTTCGCGTCATATCTAGATGTGGAAGGTCCATGACCAAACATCGATATGTGACAAGATCGGATTGAGAATGTGTTGGTCATCAACATGTTAATTTTACTAAACCTAACCCACAAAGCTTTACTTGCCTAAACCTTACCTACATAACATAGCGTTATGTTGCCAACATACCTTATGTTAAGTATGTAATCTGACAATGCTTACCTTGAATACATAACCTGATGACGCCTTGAGTGGGGTACTAATTACTTAGATATTATACAAACCATTGTATGTGCATTTTTGTAAGATATCATACCAACTGTTGTATGAGAATACCTTGCATCAGAAAATGTGTAACCAAAGTTTGGCAAGAGTGAAAATGTATTGTAGATTGTATTTTGTGGATATGACAAGTTTTTCTCTATGATCCCCACCCTTTTCTATTCCTATTTAAACATTGCCGAAGCTAGGCTGATGCCCACATCCCACAGCAAGACATAACAGTCAACTAAAACTTAATTTTAAAAAATGTAGCTGTCTTACTTATAAATCTCAGCCTCATTCAGAAGAGCATTTGCTTGAAATCCAACCTTGAATCCCGCATTTCATCTCAAAATATTCTGTTCATCCTCTTCAGAGCAAAAATACCATAGCCTCACAGTCGTACACTGTCACTGCAGTTTTGTTTGTTGTGGTTGTTTAAAGTTTTTATTTGTATTACACTGAAGACATGGCAGGATTCAGCACAGGGATAAGCATACATTTTCTTTCAAGACATGGTACCAAAATATTATTTTCAGCACACAATAATTGTTAAAGACATGCGGCTCGTGATGTAAATGAAGCAAAAATGAATAAATAAATGAATAAAAATAAAACATCCATCTTTGCTATGGGCGTATTTTTAATTACTAATCCTTAATTGTGTACAGTACGTTTCTTTCATTTTCTTGACATTTAGCCGACCATCTCAAGCTTGATGGGGCATGAAGACAGAGTAACAAGCACAATAATGTCCCTATTTTTCCTCCCCCTCCTCCCCTCTCTCCCTCCTTCCTCTTCCTTTCTCATTCTTTATTTGCAGCGTACATTTTCACTGTTAAATGGAATTATGATCAAAGAGTTTGTGGCTGCGTATTGTGTGTCCTAACGTTAGTCACACATCAGTGAGTTGAATTTTGATCTGCCTGGAGCGCCACAGACTAAAAAGCAAGGCAGACGGAGGGGAGCAGCGAGGAAGTGGGGGAGGAGGAGGGGAGGGGATAAAGAAAGCGAAAATAGGAAACATGGCAAAGAGCGAAAACAATGTACTCTGGTGCCAGGATTTTTTTTTTTTTTTTTTTTTTTGTATATCACTGCCTCTCTCTACCTCTTTCTCTCTCTCACTTGCCATCTCTTTTTCTCTCTGTCTCCCTTGAAGCTTGTCAGTTAGAGCCTTGGCTGCCACCAAGGGAATTGGAGGGTATAGGATGTGTGTGTGGAGCAGTGGAGGGAGGGTAACAGACAGAGAGGAAGTGAGATGAAGAGAAAGAGAGAGAGGAAGAGTCATGGGTGGGTTGAATAATGAGGTAATGTAATAATGCTTGTCTTCTCTTTGTGATGACACTACTGAAACATCTCCGCGCAAATGCTAAAATGTGCAAATTCTCCGCTGTCACATGTAAAAATACCACTTAAAAAATGCCATTTTGTCAACATACAGTATATGTAGGGTGTGTAAAGCCTTAGAACATAATGAAAAGGTTTGTCTCAGAGTCTACTCATTAATTCAGATTTTTAAATAATCATTATCGTATACAGTTTCATAAGAAACCAACATTCACGAATTTTCTATTTATCTTTTTCTAGTTAACTAAAGGACTGCATTGCCTCCTCGTAATATGGAGATGAAGTCCAGTCAATCTAACTCAAAAATGGGCCCAACCTAAGAGAAATTGAGATGGTAATGTTTCAGTTTTATTGGTTCCTTTTTTCAGAGTCAAAAGCAAAGTTTCAACATTTTACTGTTACATGGTCTGGGTGAAGTCATGTTAATATTGGAGGGTCTATGTACACCTATCAAACACATTTGGTGTCTTTTTCTATGTTTTGGGGGTCAAGCTTTTCTATAAAACACTTTTTAAGAGGATATTCTGATATTCTGATTTATTATACCTGTATTTGGGGCACTACTACCCAACAACCAATTTTTTCCCCAAATTTTTCAGTTTGCGCCACACTGCTCCTATCCTAAATGGCATATGTGGACAGTTATTTAGAGCCATTTTCTTGTATATGCATGGGCTTTGATGCTATATTTGCATTTAAGTCACTGTAGTGGACCCTCGTGCATCATGCCATACACTGCAAAAGCAATACGAAATGCTGTGCCTCATGATGCTGTGCCAGAAAAGGCATCCTGTACATCTTAGATGAGATGGGAAAGGAAACACAAATGGTGCAATAGTGGAAACATTTATTTGTGACGGTCGAAAACATTATGGGAAATCGGTGGTGATCGTGTTTTATGGGTCCAATCCATGGGCCCAGGTCAGAATTTTAACTAACTGATGATACCCAAGGTGGCAAATTCTAGTTTTGCATTATGAAACACTCTTCATTTCTAGATGATATTTCAACAAAATAGCCAGCTCAGTAACATATCAACCTTCATTGGCAACATCAGTTAAACCAAAGAATGAAAAAGCCAAGGCATGAGTGCTGATATGCATCATGGTTTTCATGGACAGACAAATTTGTATGTGCAGAAAATTGAATGAAAATATGCTTTATAACCTAATTTTACTGACTTTTTTGGGGTTTAAAAAAGGTAATTTTGGGGTAAGGGTACCCCCTAATTGACCTATGGCTAAGTCCCGCCCTCAAACGCGATGAGCCAATCACAGGGTGTATAGCCATTCCCATACACTCGGACATTCTCTGCCTGGACGTCCATTGAAATCATTACAGAAATTCAGTTTTGTTCAGTTTTATGAGCTTTTTCTGAGATTTGAAGTTTAAAAATGGTCAAACGGTGTGCATGGGGTACATGCAGCTCCGACACAAGGTATCCTGAGAGGCTGGGTGACGAGGTGTATTTTTTACCCTTTCCTAAACCACATCTCAACCGAGAAAAGTGTCTCCTTTGGATAAAGTTGTGCGGTAACTTAGACCACAACATCAACTCAACGTGAACAAGATTAACAATGATGTCTACATCTGTTCTAAGGCAAGTCAACATCGTGTTTGAGGCAACATATTGTCACTTTGCTGGAAAGAAATATAAAGTTATCTTTAACATCTCTAGCTAACGTTAGCTAAAGTTAGCCTAACGTTAGCTCCTAGCTGCGTTGTTCATCATGTCACCTTGTTTGCTGGGAGTTCATTAGCCTATTTTGTTCTAGTTTTGTACTTTGGTGATCGTACATCATTGTTAGCTGTTGTCCAAAGGGCTCTAGTTAAGCTAACATTAACTTCTTGGTAAAGATGGTAAAAAGGCCATTATCCTTTTCTCATATTCTGAGCCAAAAACCTTAACTTCAGTGGCACTTTTAACTTGTTGTCTTTGATGGCGATGGAAACGAGATGTGGTTCACAAGCGTACACTGTGACCCGTAAATTTTGGCTTGTAATTTAAGCTTTTCATCGACCTTCTCAACAATAAATTGATGAATATATCCCTCCAATGCGTAGTTTAAGCTCTTTTGGTTACTTCACAATGACATCTGATCGTTATGTCCTCAAAAATCATCAACTGCCTCCTGCGAAATGTCGTGTACTGTGACACCTGCCATAGTGCTGGTCACTGAATGTTGATAGTTTTTCCCGAGTGAGTGGAGGGGGGCGTGGCTTAACCATAGGTCAATTGCACATAACAGGTCATATCTGATGGTTACATGTGAAAGAACATCCTAAAAAAATAACGCTCTGACATAATGGCCCCAAATTCCAAGCCCTGCATTTACCTTGTATATAACGGTATATTTTCAATTTTATTTGGTTGTCTCAAGATATCACGAAAAACTTTGAATGATTACTGTTGCAATTTTCCCTGGGTCAAACCACAGATTGACTGGACTAATAATGACAAACCACACATCCTCTGAATGCAAAGATGGGAAACTAAAGCTGTTTTTTGCCTGAATTTCCATCAAGTGCGCTCCTTTGAAGATATATGATTTCTGCAGGGCACTATTCAAATCAACAGTTTCTAGGTGTGTTCCAAGCACTCCAAGCCACTTTTAGTCAAGTCACAAATGATCCTGTCACTGGCCCTCTAGTCTAATTATTATCAGCCCTGCCTCTGGTTTTGAAGCCTCAGTGCTGCTGCTCAGTGCTCAGTTCATAAAGTGAGCAAGAGGATGATATATTGTATCCATTAAACTGTCCTCTGTTGATATTGCTACTGTATCGAATATCAGGTTTGTTTCTATACAGGAAGTCTTTTTGATCCATCGCCTCTTTGGTGATTTGTTTCTGTTTCTGTCTTTATTCTTGACAACCTCCTTTACTCACTGACACAGCAGATACTCCAAGTGCTCAGTTCCTCTCATGCTTGTCTTTTGAGGGATTCAGGGGCCGATATGTTATATCAGAAAACCCAAAGCTGTCAAAGAGCTTGTGCTTATAGAATAAAGGCTAAAAAGAGCTCTTTGCAGTAGTTGTGATGAATAACAGTAAGCGTTTCTTTTCAGATCAGACCGCTGTATCCAAAGCACATAACATGCATACATGAGTTCACACACACTCATACCCAACATTTCACCTCTGCTTAACTCCCCTGACATTCTCCAGCCCCCAGAGGTTTGATGTTAAACCCCTTGTGAACTCATTAGTTTGCAAATGCCTGTACAATGCGCTTGTATTCGCAAATGAATTTGCATGTGTGTGTGCATGTATATGGACATAACTCTGCCGAGCGATATTTGAGGGGAATGGTGATGGGCTGTGTGTGCTTGTTGTGTGTGTGTGTGTGTGTGTGTGTGTATTTGCAGTAAATTTATTTTGCTAGTGCTGGTACATCTTGCAAAGACCATGACCCTCCTCAGGACCACTCCTCCATCTCTCTTCTCAGGAGGGTCTTGGGGTCTTGGCCTGGGGAAGATAATTGGGAGCCATAACACAGACCGGCAAAGATAAAAATGCCAAGGCAGTTAGTTATAGTTTACCAAGGCTTACAAGGGCTATATAACACATTCACAGCAAATCTAAACAAACAAAAAAAAAAGCAAAAGCACGGATTATATTAATTCTCGGTCAGTTCACATCATCAAAAATGTACAAAGAAATATCAGATATTATGAACATTGCAGTGACTCCTTTTCTCTCTTCCAAGAGGGTTAAAATAGCTCCTACAATATTCAAAGATAACCCTTATCCAGCGGAACAACTCAACTATAGGCCTACAATAATATTTCTGTTGTAGATGGCTGTTCATACAACTCTTCTGAACAGCCCAACCCAGCCACAAGCAGGCAGATATCTCGTGCCTCATTGAAGCAGCACTGACCGGGCCAACCTTCAGTGACACAACTACAGCACACATGGGATCTGCACGTCTGTCCTAGAAGAAGAGAGTTCAGGGGTCTTGGCTCGGGGAAAATAATTGGGTAGCAGACAGACAGGCCATAGTCAAGCCAGGCCAAATTTATCCAAACAGAAGACAGACAGACATAAACTAGACAGTTAGTGAGTCCAGAGAGGCCAGAGCACTGACCAGGCCAACCAGTATGTTGACATTTTTTCACACCCAGAACACACCAGGGGATATATGGGGTCTGCTGTGAGATAGAGATGTGGAACTGCTCTGAGGAGGGCTGGTCTTTCAATCTTTGGCCTTTGCCACTTGCTTTCCCAACCCCTAAATATAGTGTTACAAAATGAAGCTTTAATGAAACAAATGAATTAAAAAACATAATTATTATAGTTGATGATTGATTGATTGATTGATTCTTTATTTCGAACATATTTAAAAAAAGAAAGTAAAAGAAAAGACATAAAATATATATTTATTTATTTATTTATTTTTTTTTTATATACTTTATTAATCCCCGAGGGGAAATTCAATTTTTCACTGTTTGTCAATTACACACAGGTCCAAACACACACATGCACAAAGTGGACCTACACATGCACTAAGTGGAGAGATGTCAGAGTGGGCTGCCCATGACAGGCGCTCCGAGCGGTTGGGGGGTTCGGTGCCTTGCTCAGGGGCACCTCGGCAGTGCCCAGGAGGTGAACTGGCACCTCTCCAGCTACCAGTCCACGATCCATATTTTGGTCCGGACGGGGACTTGAACAGATGACCCTCCGGTTCCCAACCCAAGTCCCTATGGACTGAGCTACTGCCATACGTGTTATAGTTTCTCAAAAAACAAAACCAATGTTCAAATCAATAAACAACGTATGCTCGAAAAGGAGCAGGAGGAAGCCAAGCCAACCCAACCCAACCCAAATACAAACAAAGTCAACAAACTCCCTTTTAGTTTTAAAATTCCATATTCAAAACAAAACAAAAACAAAAACCAAATACAAAACAACAAAGTCAACAGACTCACTCTTAGTTTTATAATTCTAAAAATAAAACAAAACAAAACAAAACAAACAAACAAAAAAACAAAACAAATACAAAACAACAAAATCAACAGACTCTCTCTTAGGTTTATAATCACCTATCCCTATGTAATCAAAATAGTATTCCACTCTCCGCCCTACTTTTCCTCATCCTCATAGTTTTTTAGAAACATGTTTTTGTATAATTTTTTAAACAGTTTTATGTTTGTGCTGTTTTTGAGCTCCTTCTCCAGACCATTCCACAATTTCAGCCCACAGACTGTTATGCACATACTTTTCAGAGTTGTTCTGACTTTAATTCTCTTAAAATTAAATTCCCCTCTCAAGTTAAACCCACCCTGCCTTTCCCTAAATATCTTTTGCATTTCACCAGGAAGTAGGTTGTGTCTTGCTTTGTATATGATTTGTGCAGTCTTATGTTTAACTATATCGGTGAATTTCAGTGTGTGTCTTTATGAATAATGAATTTGTATGCTCAAGATATCCAGTTTTATTGATGATTCTTATTGCTCTTTTTTGTAATGTGCATAACGGCTGTAGGTTGGATTTGTAGTTATTACCCCATATTTCTACGCAGTAGCTCAGATATGGTAAAATGAGTGCATTATACAAAGTATGTAGTGATTTATAGTCAAGAATGTGTCTTGATTTCCCCAAAATTGCAATGGTCTTTGCTATTTTTGCTTTGACATGTTTAGTATGTGGTTTCCGGGAGATTTTGTGGTCTACAGTCACACCCAAAAATTTTATTTTCATCTGCACACACTGCGATGCCACACAACTGGTTCAATATCAGCAAAGTTTCCCTTTATATTCATTGTCATCTGTGGCGATCAGCAGTGATGTGGTGGTTCACTTTTACACTGTGATCTGTAGCCTATAGTTCGGCTTTAGCTTCTAACTGTCTTTGTCTTTTTAACCTGTTGTTGCTGCTGAGTCAGTTTGACATCCTGGATATATCCTTCAAGTGCATTTTGTAGACCTCTCTGTCTGCTTCTCTCTGAAATCACTGTTTCATTCTTCCAAAAATATGATAACATTTCTTCAGGGAGTGCAGTTAGTTACAGTGTGGGCTCCATGCTTACTCTGACAGCTTGTTGGACCATCACAAAGGGGCGGGGCTTAGCATAAGGTCAGTTGTGAGGAGTTTTCAGCAGAGACAATCAAACAATGGCCAGAAGTCAAACCGACAGTGTTTTCATGAAAATATGTGCGGCTGCATTTATGAATAGCTTAAGAAACCTTGTAAAATTGAAATGTTTAACACAGTTTTAAACTGAATTTTCAGGCAGTTGATGCTTTGCCAATACATCAGGTCTTACGGTCATCAAACATTTCTTTTTCAACCAGCACAAAAAGGAAAATATAGTCAGCCAGCATTTTATATACAGTACAGAGGATTAATGGAAGTCATTAAGAGCGTCTTTATTTAGATTCTGTGGCCTAAAGCCAATGTGCATGCACCTCGGCCAAAACAGCAGTAACTGACCAAGCCAGCCTGCCAGATGACATGCCCTCACCATGCCTTCACATCCACAGCACACTGGGGATCTATGGGGACAGCTGGGGCAGACAAGGTGAGAGCCTCAGTTCTCAGTGCTGAGAGAGATACAGTAATTGGCCAACAGACAGAGACTGACTGCATAACCTGCCCAACACAGTTTCGACTCGGGTACTGTTACAGCTGAGGAAGTCCCTCATCACACATCTATAGCACTGCATCTGTCCAGTGTTATACCTCACAGCAGAGGTGGAAAGAGTACTAGAATATTGCACCTCAGGTACTGATACTTTAAAGAAATTTTATTTAAGTAAAGGTAAAAGGACTTGTGCACTCAAACAGAAGTAAAAAGCAAGTCGATTAAAATGTATTCTGAGGAAACTACTGTGTTACATTTTTAAAGAGAAGGGGGTTACAATGTTATATGATACTTCTGTTTAATTAAGGTAAAACCTAACATTGGCATTCTCATCTAGTGTGACAATGACTTTGTTGTGGTGTACCTACCTGTATTAATTAAAAAAAGGTATACATCAGTCTGCTCCAGGTTCAACTTCTCTGCTCATTCATTCTCAAAGGAAAATATAACCAGTCCTTTCAGCCTCTCATCCAAAACATTTTGAGTTGAATGAGCTGAATGCAGTAACATCAGGGATTAACAGTCACATCAGACAGGCCTCACACCTCACTGAAGGATCCACTATGAACATTTTAGCGTTAAAGGAAGAGTGGCTAAGACCAAAATAGTGATGGTTGCTCATTTTCTGAGAATGTGGCTTTCCCCTGCCTGGCTTAACACTGCTGCCTGTGGCCATGTGTGAACCTGTGCTAAAACCACCCTAAATGTTCGTTTTCAAAGCCATGAAACTCACCGAGTGGTCAGTGGTGTTCATTGATGTTCTGACATAAACATCGTAGCAAGCTGTGGTTTCCATGATGATTTATTTGACATTTTGTCTACCCCATTGGTTTTCTATAGAAGCCTCATTGTCCGTTGGTAGTTATCCACCACCGGAAACGGAAAGGGGGTTGTTTACGACAAAGTTGTAGTCATTGTAGTCTTTAAGCTCAGCGAAAGTGCCGGCTCGACAGTGCTGTGTGTGCTCCTGGAGGAAGAACGGAGAACGAACGAACGAAAAAGTTATGTAATAAGTTTAAACAACTGCACAATGGATTACTCGCTTGTAAACAACCTTCGCAGTACGATGCCTTTGAACACAACGCCAACCTTCTTCTTCTGCTTCTTCTCTGTGTCCCATTACATTGCAATGGTTTCCTGCCGGTTGGCAACACCCACGTAAAGGAGCATTATCACCATCAAGTGGGATGGTGTGTATAACGCTTCAGGGTCAAACGAATGATCAAGCGGAAGTTTACACACGGGTGTGAGGCAGCTGAAAAAATAGTTCCACAATCGAGATGAATAGCGAAAACATGGATGGAAACCACAGTTTGCTACGATGTTTATGTCAGAACATCAACGAACACCACTGACCACTCGGTGAGTTTCATGGCTTTGAAAACGAACGTTTAGGGTGGTTTTAGGGACAGGTTCACACATGGCCACAGGCAGCAGTGTTAAGCCAGGCAGGGGAAAGCCACATTCTCCGAAAATGAGCAATCGCCACTATTTTTGTCTTAGCCACTCTATTTCATCAGAAACAACCCAGAAATGGGGCTCAAAGTGCAAAATACTGGACTTCTTCTTTAAGATAACATGTTACCCAGACAGTGTATCCAGTCACAAACATTATGGGTGTGTTAGCGTCATCACCAGGTGGTACATTAAATCAGTCATTTATTGAGAGAAATGTTGCTTCTTCATATAACAATGCAGAGATACAATACTACAAATTATAACCACACTCCATATGTGCTTTTTGATTTGATAGCACCGTTGTTTATTGTTTGTACTATTGTTAAGTGCTGGACCCAGCCTGTGAACTAGGCCAGTGAGTGAATGCAAACTAATGCAGAGATCTATAATAAATCATTTGCCAGAGTGTGGCTATAGATGGACCAGCAGGTTCGTCTCTGCTGCAGCTGATATACAGTATCTAGATTCTTTTATTTCCATTCTCACGTAGTTCAGGACTTTTTCATCTTTTTGCTTTTACTCTGTTAACAGATGCAACTCAAATGTAGTGAAGTAAATACTTACGATAATTGTAAAACTACTTAGGTAGCCTAAAAGTGAAACTACTGATTAAAAAAAACAAAACAACAACTTTGTTACAGTAATGAGATAGTAAATGTAATGTGTTACTTCCACCCTTGCTTCATAGCCACACTGGAAATCCTGCACAGACAAATATTTGTGGCAACAAAAAAAAAAATCAAAACTTAAAAAAAAAAAAAGCAGCGTGAAGAAAGCTGGTAAATGGAAGTGTTTTCACTACTAATTTTTTTTTTCAATACTATTTTTTTTTTCAGCCAAATGCTTACACTTTGAGTTTATTATCTTTTTTTTTTTTTATGTGGTTGGGCTGTTGATCTGTTCATCCATTAGTCCACTGCTTTGGTCCACACAAAATATCTCAACAGATATGAAATGGATTGCCATGTAAGAGGATGAATCCTTACGACTTTGGTAATCCATTAACTTTCCATTTAGTGCTATCATCATGTCTAAATTTATACTTGTGCAATACTGCCTGTAATGACATTCACATCATCATCCGTTTTTACCATTATAACATGCTGAATTAAGATGGTGAACATTGCAACTGCTAAACATCTGAAGCTAACATTTGAAATGTGCCTAGGAACAGCCTCATAGAAGCCTAGCAGTGCTGTACTCTGAGTTTTGTTATTCAGCTAACATTTATCAGTTAAACTACTCAAAAAAAAATATAATATTCAAATATATAGTGAATCATTCAGGTGTCCATTCAAACTGTTCAAATGTTTTTTTTTGTTTTTTGTTTTAGATATGGACCCCTTGCCCTGTTGCAAGAACACTTGACACTGTTGCATGTGTTTCGTCTTAATGTCCTTTTGAAGAGCATGGCCAAATATAGAGTAGCTAAGGGGATTTGGGCCAGGTTCGAGACAGTGCATGTGCATGTGCATGTGCATGTGAGTGTGCACAAGAGTGTGATTGTGTGTGTGTGTGTGTGTGTGTGTGTGTGTGTGTGTGCGCGCGTTGGGTTAGTGTATGTGTGCTGTTGGCCCCAGGGAGTCCGACTCAGACCAAATTACCTGTCAGGGGTTGACATCACCTACCCCCCAGCCAACCATACACAGAGGACAACTAGGCCCTGCTCCAAGGCTCCTGCAATCTGTCAGCTCAACTAGCCTCTCGTTCTTTCTCTCTCCATCTATCTGAATATGTGTTCTTTCTTTCTTTTTTCCTTTCCTTTCCTTCTTTCAGTATATTAGTATGGGTCAGGAAAGTCAGGACAGGCTCTGAAAAAAAGGTGCCCAATGTCTCCCTCTGGTGCTGGTTATTATTGCAGCCTGTTGACACTATACCATACAGGGATGCTAGACACATATAAATGCTGGTGTCTCTCTCTGTCACATACACCGGGAGGTAGATGTGTCAGGGGTCTCTGTATCCTCGGGTCCTGAGGCCCCTGGCTGTCTCTCATCATGCTGCTATCACCGGTTGTGAATGGATGCCCCCAACACACAGATACTCATTCAGGCACTGAGACACACCACAAATTGCCCCCAAACAAGCCCACATACACCCCCCACACACATAATTGAAAATGAATGTCCCCCATAAGCATAATACGAGCACAGGATGATACACATTCCCCCCCACACACAGTTACCTCTCTCTCTATTTCAGTGTCTGTATCTCTCTTTCTCACACACACCCTGTGACCCCCTACAGTCACCAGAGAGTGAGAAAATGGAGCCTGAACCAACATGTCTGATTGGGCTGCACTTGTCAAAACAGCAGTTAGAGGCATGGAATGAAGCTGAATGTTCTTAAGACTGTTCTCTCAAGGTCACCGATTTTTCAACTAGACTTCCTACAGGGAAAAAGACTTGACTGACTACTGACT
Source organism: Epinephelus moara (assembly GCF_006386435.1). NCBI lineage: Eukaryota > Metazoa > Chordata > Actinopteri > Perciformes > Serranidae > Epinephelus > Epinephelus moara. Next base: position 18,794,577 of record NC_065511.1, on the reverse strand, counting down.
TGACTGAACACATACAATATGTGACATGTATAATGTATTTTTAACACTATGGGACAAAGCAAAAATAAGGCTTCTGTTGCTTGTGGTGAATGCAGCAGTATTGCAGTGGATGCAACCCTGTACCATGGGTGCACAAGAGCTGCATGTTTTCATCTCAACCACAAACCACAGCAACTAATTCCACCCACTACCAGTGAAACCAATTACTGTATTAATGGTTGCAATAAAGTTAAGCTACATGAAGTGGTTTTATGGTTTCTTAAGACATGTAAGCATAGTTTCTGTTTGTAAAAAAAAAAACATACGTACCATGCTGCCACTTTAAACACTTATTGGCATCTTGCTCGGACCTGGCCCAACGGTCTATGATGCATTCACCAAGTTCCTGGTTCAAATCTGGCTGGGGGACCAGTGGTGCCCTCAGAATTTTTTCAAAGGAGTTGCTAGTTGGGTCCATTGGAATTTTTGGGGTGACACACCAAAATCAAAAGTCATAACTGAATTACAGAAATACAATTATGCTGATTTAATAGTCTATTTAGACTAGCTAACAACTGTAGCCCCATTTCCACCAAACACTTTTGATATGGTACCTCTGGAACCAAAAGTACCCTTCAGACCAGGGGCGGCTGGCCAATAGAGGGCGATAGGGCGCCACCCCTCCTTGAGCCACAAAAGAAAAGATGATAACAAATGTATGATTATCATCATTATTGTCATATATACACACAATAGGCTATATTAATTATTCTGATCATTTTCACTTGAAACAGCTCGTCCTGCCTCTGAATATCCAATCAGATGCAGTGTGAAGTCGCGTTCGGACCCTTTGGGGCGATATCAGCCTGGCTGGAAATCGCCCCGATTCACTCTCATAGACTTCCATGTAAAATGCTTTTTTTCCTAAATGCAGGCAGCACTCCAATGCAATCTCTATGAGTTCCGGGAGGGCTTGCCCCAACGTGTTTTCGTCATACGTAAACCACCAAGTACCATTCATGTGCTCCTCGGATGATCCGATTTCCCAAGTTGGGAAGTCGTTCTTACTTCATTGTGTGTTCATGAGCGTTTAAGTTGTAATGTGGAGACACCATGGACATTACAAAGAATATGTGTTGTATTTTATCACTCAAAATGTTTAAAAAACACGTTGTCAACCCTTTCCTCTGAAATATTGCTTTACGGTCGGAAACTCATTTTTCCGATTATTCCGACATCACATGAGACAGCGCCACTGCGCAGCGGTCACATCCAAGATCAACATGACTAACGTTTCCAGCTGATCCAAGAGGCTTTTTAACCATATAGGTTAAAAAGGAACGAACAACGCATAGTGCGTCCAATTCACACCTGTTCTTCTCTATGGATATTCTCCGCGACCGTGCGTCATAGCGAGAAGCCACGCATATCACGTGAAACAGCAGAACTGCAGCTTTCTAACAAGACCAAGCACTCGTCGGTCCAATGTTTTCACAGCGAAACCCTCCCCCGATAAAATTACACTAAAATTAAGTATAACAAAGCTTTCATACAGCTTTGCACACACATTACTCTTGGATTGATTACTGCAAATCATTGTGCTGTCATCCCATCACGCTATAAATACAGACCAATTGTCTACAAAATAAAAACCTGACGAATTTCTTTACAATCCATTATACAGATCTTGTTATCAGTCACTTCATATAGTGAGGAATATCGTATCTTACCACGTCTTAGGCTTGCATGTCTTTCTCCCTGTCTGTCCACATTTGTAGTCCAGCTTTCAAGATGCAAATATCTCCATATTGTCCAGTTGACACTCCATCAAACTTTGTATGACAAGACCAGCCACTTCACCTTTGTGCACCCAGACAACTGTAGCCTAATTATATATACTAACAGGGCAGTAGTCACCATATACATTGAGGGGGACACGTTCCCCCCCACCAATGCCCAAAATGCCCCCCCAGTATATAACTGAAACTGAAAAACAACAACAAAAAACGTTCAGGTCAGGTCAGGTCAAAGAGCAGTGATATGTCATGTGCATTGTATTAAATTGTAATGTATGCCTGTATTTATTTCTTTAATCAGAACACAAAATCAATTTCCACTTAGCTATAATAAAATGTTTTCTGATTAAGACTGACCATGACCCAGTGAATACCTTACTCAATTTTATTTGATTAATGGTAAAACAGGTCTCTGTTCACATTCAAAGGTATTTGTGTGGGCAAACTGATGACAATTAGTCTGTTGATGACCACAGTGGATTGTTAAATCATTGTAGAGCCAAATTAATTCAAATTTACCCATTGAAAGGGTCACTTCAGCCATCATCACAACAATTGCCCCCCCTGAGAAATTTGGCAGGAGCTGCCACTGCTTCAGACATGGTACCTAGACCCTAGTGTTTCCACTGCAAACAGTACTCTTAAATGTGGGCGGGGTTGTTGTCACTCACTGCTCCATCCAGCACTCACTGTATTTCCATACACAGATGGAAGTCTGCACTTCATTTATCGTCCATAGAATGAGGTTGCATGGTGACATTTCCAGAACAATATAGAACAGGCTGCAGTGAGAGCCTCTCTTCATGGGATGTTTAAAAATAGCGGGTTTGTGCATTTAGTCCTTCTCAGCCAAGCTCAGGGGTTTGGTGTTGTTGGAGCCAACAGGAACGATGCTTTGTGACACTTTTTTTTCTTGAGTGAGGATTGAGCTATATGCTGTCCTGGTCAAAATTAAAGATCCACTCATTACTAAAAGTATATGTCATATAAAATCTTAAGTAATGGTCAAAGTTGTCACATTGAAATCGAAGGTGTGCTGATGGATTCACATTGTCAGTTCATAAATTGAGTATCATTAAAGTTAATGTTACAGGTACAGCGAATTGAGTTATTTTTTTCTCTGACTCCAGCTGCTGCATGAGGCAGCAAAACAGCCTTTCATTTTATAGTTACAGTCTACTAATAAAGCTCTCCAGTATGAACAGTGGTTACATGAGCCTAAAACCAGAGACAATTCAGCCCTGAGCAGAGTGACCATCTGCTATAGACCAATCAACAGACTGCAGTGTTCACAGCTTCACCTTTTAGTACCAGATTTGTGTGCTAGGTACCCCAACAGAGGGGTGACCAAGAATGGGGACATTATGGAACAGTTCCATTGGTACCATCCACAACTTTTCACAGTGGAAACGGAAAAAAAGGGTTCCAAACTGAACTATACTGTACCCTACTGCTCGGTGGAAACAGGGCTTATGTCAATATGGAGAGTTAAGGAATCACATAATGATATACTTTGGTTTCTTTTCTTTTCTTTTTTTAATAGTTAAATATTACTAAATATCGGATGTGCATAGACTCACACCGGTACAGTTAACATTTTGAGTTCCACAACAATCCTGTGGCATTATGTTTTGTATCTACATGTTAGGTGATTCATTGTGGTTTAAATAGGCTAATTGTCCTTTTCTTTATGAAGACAAATATACAGCTTTATTTTGAAGGAGTATATTGATTGTAAGGGACAAAACATTTACTGGGAACAAGCCTCAAGTTTAGGGAAGACTTGTGGGCACTCATAGAACCCATTTTCAGTCAGATATTTTAAGGTGAGAGTTCAAGGGACCCCTTTGAAAAAGGCCATGCCAGTTGTTCTGTTGCCCAAATTTTGCCTTACTTTCAAGCATTATTTAGCCCCTTTCCCAGTAAGCTATGCTGACGTGGTTGGTACCAATGGATGCCTTACTGTACGTTCAAACCAACAGCGACCAGAGCTTCCAAAATGGCGGGAGTCATTCATTTTCAATGAGAGCCCGACTTTGGCAACTTGGGCGACCTGGTTCTCAGCCACGCATCTTTGGCGACCAAAGCTACCGGAGCGGTCCAGAGGGGCGGTAAAACTTGTTTAACTTCATGGTATTGAGCTCTGACACGGTTTCGGCAACAACCAATCAGAATGCTGAAGTGCTTCGATGAAGCGGGTTCCAGAGAACAAGCCATGTAACTTTGGTTCTGACAGCACACTTGTTCTGACAGTGGATATCCAGAAGTTTATTACTTGCGTTTGCGCCCACTCAGTCCTTTATAATGTGTCGCTGTTTGGTTACAGAAATCAAAATAAAAAGAATGATGTTTGGGACCACGTCACGGAGGTAGTTGGTTGGTCTGGTGAGTTTTAAAGTGTATAATGTTAGTAATAGAGGAAAGAATTGCAGGCTAATGTTACGACGTAGCGTGCAAGTCTTCCTTGCTTGGTTTGAATGGGATGACATATGTTTTCTGTTTTCATTGACCAAACATAACTTTCTGTAGGCCAACTATGAGCTTTTTGACTGGACAACAGCAAGCAGCACTACGCTGCTTTCAAGCCAGTAGTCCGCTTTGGGGCTCCTTTAAATTGACAAGCACGATCGAAATGATTCACGTGATGAGCGACTAGAGCGACCAAAGCTGCCACAAATATTTTTGACAGTCGTGCTTCTTGGCCTCCGCGAGAGACTTTGCCTCTTTGGAAGCTTCTGGTATGAACGTATAGCTGGCTTGTCTAGTTTCACAAGGTACCACTGCCCTTCCTGTCTTCAAGTGTCAGCCCTTTAATAGACTGGGACCTGCCCAGGGAGTATGTAAGAACAGGATAAGCTGTGTAAAAAATGTATGCATAGATGTCAAGGTTAGTCTCACTAAAGTCTGATAAACAAACTGTATTTAGCCAACAAATGAGAGTATAATAATGCCTTTGCTATAAATATATTATTCTTTTTACCAAACTTCACAAATAAAAGTTGCAACATATATAAGTTGTTATGTGTAACTAAAAAAAAAAGAGGGAGACACTTTTTCAAGGCAGCCGACCAAAGGATAACAAACACCTAAGCTTAATAGGGGATTTTTTGCAACACTACTGATATTGCCTGATAAATCAACTCCTGCATGCACACAGAAATGCATCATCTGATTTATCCAACCACCGTGAAGGACTGAAATTGCTTTTTTCCTGTTTGACAACACTCCTGCTCCATGCTGAAGGGCTTCTTTTAAGACCTAGGAGCTTCAACCATTTTTTTTCGATGTGTCAGGATTTCTATTCATTTGGCGTCCAGGCATGTAAAACCACCACAGGCTCACCCACATGTAAATGCTCCCAGTACAAGTCGACGTAAACCCATTTCCACTCAGGGACAGCTGGACTTAAAGTTATTTAGTGATGCTGTCAGCCGATTTATTCCTACTTGGTCCAATTTACATGGGGCTTTCTCCGTCTTGAGCTACGCGGCTTTCTTGTTGAGATTGAATGTGTGTGGGGAAGATCCTTCCTTATAAGCAGACTGGAGTTTCAGCATTGAGTCTGAGATTGACTAGCTGTCACCAGATATTGATTTCCTCTCGCCTACTTAGTTCATAGCAATAAGCCAAGGGTAAATCCCAGGGTACCACACAGTTCCTGACAGGAGCCTGCAATTCACTAATGCAGTGTTTTGGTCTTATTTTTATCCTGTGATGTAAAATCCATGTTACACTAAGCAACTTTGAAACATTGTCCCAGCCGTCATAAGACTCAAGACACTATCATTCAACTTTATCTTGGCTTGCAATCCGTTAAAATCACAAAGTTATCAGGATAAAACTAGTTCGGAAACAATTTTCATGTTTTTTTTTCTCTTTCTGAGACGCAGATATAGAGAAGCTTTATGGCCCAAAGCAGGTATTACATGAACAATTAAATGTTTACTATTTAAATGCCATCAAGAAAAACAAGGCTTGCAAGTTTCTGAATTATGATGTTGTGGCATTCATCAGCTGATTAGTGATCATGATTGTTACGATCCCAGTGGTTAATCGGCCTGCTAAAAGAATAATGAGCGGACGCTTGTTAGCAAGCCAAACACCTGCAAGGGCAGACGCTCTGTCAGTGTGTGTGTGTGTGTGTGTGTGTGTGTGTGTTTGTGTGTAGGTGTGGTGTGTGCGTACAGTTGGACGTGGTCCAAGAGGAGTACTAATACCTGCACTTGTTGCCACTCTAATAAGAGAATCTGGCACAGACACTGCAGCATACAGTTGAATAACACTGTGCTGCATTCATTGTTTCTTTCTTTTAACACCACCATATATTCTCAGACTTTTTCTTTTTCTCTGCTTTTTTTCTTCACTCATCTTTCTCACCACTCACTTTCTCAATGTGGAAGAGTTAGGGGCATATTTTGGGGGAAAATGTATATAATATTCATAACTATTTTTTAATCTGTGCATAATCACCTGAAAATAATACTCACTGTGTTTTCGTTACCTTAAAATTACCCGTTTATATCTACATATGGAGTGGGTCCTCTTCCACACAGTTTACCGCGTTTCTACAGTAGCCTTGAACAGATAAATCAAACACTCTTTTGAGATAGGGCCAGTCGCGTTTTTGCATGGGCCATCGTAACTCTACGCGTTTGGCACACAGGAGAAGTTACAGTTCTGCAACCTCACCACTAGATGCCACTAAATCCCACATACTAGACCTTTAAAAAAAAAAAAAAAATCACTAAAACCAAACGATATAGTGTATCTAACAGGACCATTTTTGTTGTAAATGAAACCTTCTGTTTAACAGGCAGATACATGAAGCTGCTCATTCATTGGGCACAACTGGCTACATGCCATGGAATTTAACATCACAACATAGCAAACTGATATGAAGCCATATTCGTCTTTAAAATATATATATATATATATATATATATATATATATATATATTTTGTGCTTCCACATTAACACAAAGTAAGTTGGACAAACATTAAACACACATTTCAGTTTAGAGTGCCACAAACTACAGCCGCGATAACAGAATAGAATCACATGGAAAGAGGGCGATAGATAGATGCAAGTAGATAGAGAGAAATATTGCAAACAGTGTTTTCACTGTTGTGGCAGCTCAGCAGGGGGGCAATATTTTTTCCTGCTAGTGTGAGCCCAGATAACTAATAAATGTTACATACAGTAGTTTGTGTATGTGTGTGTGTGGGTGTGTGTGTATACAGAATACATGCGCGTGTGCAGTGGAGGGTGATTTGTGTGTTTGTGTGGTGGGGAGATAGTTATGTATGCAGGACCACTAAGTCAGATCAAATAGATGTCTCGCATCCTCCAGATCTGCACAGCCTAAGCTGAGTAGCCTCTATCTATGGAGACCAGTGTAGCCTATATGCATTGCCCAAGGAGAGACACACAAGTCCCTCTTCACTTACAATTACATCTCGGCGACTGAGAATTCCCAAGATTTGCCACTACACACAGTCCACCCCAGTTAACCTTTCTTTTTTTTCCCTAACTGCAAATCTTGGCACAGACAGGACAGAGAGAGAGAGAAAAAAGAGAAATCACAGGGAGGAAGCATTGCAAAAATAGTGAAGTTAGCAAAGATATATCATTATGCCAAGTTTGCTGAGCCTCAGTCACAAAAAAAGCTTATGTGTGATCGGAATAAGGTTGTTAGCAAGGATGGAATAAAATAAAATCCAGTATCATTGTCATTTAAAGAGTCTAAAAACCTCCAGTCTAAGTGTTTGCTATGTTTTGCAGTGCTGGTCATTGGATTGGAGTGTTGTTGGCACATAGTTTCCTAAGGAAAACCCCTTTTCTGCATTATTTCCCGGCAAACGTCGCACCAGATTAGGGGCAATGCAGAGGGACAGTGGAGGGTGAAGGGGTGCGTTTGACGTGCATCATGGGTCGAGACAGGCAGACCCCCTGCCGGGTGGCCTCGGCTGTCGTAACCTTTAATTATAGCTACATTGACAGGGTTGCAGATGGTCCATCTGAGGAGGGATTAAAGACACAGGATTGTACACATCCTCTGTGACTCTATCTCTTTATTTTCCTGTGTCTTTTTTTTCTCTCTCTCTCTCTCTCCCACTATCCTTTCACCTCTGTTTATTTTGCAGTCACTCTTATTCTGTATTTGCCCTTCACTAAATTGGCGCTATGAGAGCTTGATTATATGACATTCACAATCTCAATTTCTCATTTTAAAGTGATCATATGATCTTTTTTAATGCATTTTATATTTTACACCTGATATTACTCTAACTAATCTCCGACTGTATGGTGCATGTCGTCTTGTGCAACCTGCATTAGCAATCTTAGGACATAGTGTGATGTTCATATCCTAATCTAAGGTGGCTTGGCTTTGCTTTTACACTGGCATTGTGATTTTGCATCCCAGATTTGTTGTTCATATTCATCCATGACCACAATCTTTCCCTGATTGGTTTTTACCTTAGTATTTCTCCAGCCATCACTACTCCACCTGATGAAATAAAGGTTTAAAATCATATCCTCGATGAAGCCACTAAAGCGAAAAGAAAGCACAAGACATAACATAGGTGGATTTTCTTTATATTCTCCAGTGTGTTTTTTCCCTCCACCTGTACTAATACAAAACCTTACATTCATGCTCCTGAAAGCCCCCTCTCCCCTCATTCATACAAACATTAGTTGTGCTTTAACGTCTTTGGGATGTTCTAAGAAAAAGCTTTCAGTAATTGATGTCATTACCATGCATCACCTGTCATTGCCTCGGTAAATGCACAGGGACAGAGATTCACCTAAATGGCAGTGAGGAACAGTTTGGCTCGGGGAAGGTGGGATGACACAATGGAGTGCACTTGGATAATGGTATGCATTTGTGCCTTTGAGTCAAATACAGATGTGGATAAGGACAGAGAAAGAATGAAGTACAGAGGGAAATAAAAGGGGAGAGAGAAAGACACGGTACAGAAATAGAGAGGAAATGCTAATGAGAGAGAAGAGAGCAATCATTTCTTCAAGTGATTGCATAGATGAGGGATAATTTATTATGAATGTGTGCCTAGCTTCCTTTGACTTAGATGCATTAGCTTTGCCCCACAACTGTTTCTCAATAGATCTCTGGAATCGCAATTTAGTCCCCCAGTATCATGCAAATGGCTGACTGTTGGCCAGCTCCTAATTCATAGATTGCACTCAATGGCCCCGTCGCCAAACCATTGTCCTATAATTAATGACTCATTCCCATTTTTTATCTCCAGTGGCGTTATTGCTATTTACAGCTTAAACCTCGGAGGGGCAGCGAGGAGCGAACACGAAGTTGATTTACAAGATCAATAAAACATTCGATAAGGAATTCAAAACTTTTAAACACACAAATGTTACATAATAATAATGATAATAAAAGTAACATACAAATGTACAGATTGTTATAGCAATTAGTATGTTATAATGTCACTTATCATCTGCACATAATGAACAAGGCTGTGTAATAAACACAACACTCATTCAACGCAAGTGAATTAGCAGTTTATGAAATGATGCATCCAAGCAAATTGAATTATACCATCTGCGGTTTATGTGGTTTTAAGCCTCAGGGGACAGCTTAGATTGCTATTGACATGTAGCCATTATGGTAGCTACAGTATGTCTGCATTGCTTTGTATTCATACATCTAAACACATTAACACATGCACATACAAGCCTGGCTTTAAATGAAGAAAACATCAAGCACTTTTCATCAGTGTAATTCAACATTACAAACAAAATTGTACATGTAGCGTAGGTCTAGGTAGTGCACACCCACAGGTTGCTTGGCATATTGGTAAAAAACAGAATTTATGTATGCCAAAAACACCTCCTATGCTTTAAGTATGTGTATCAGGCCTGGGCCAAAAGTCAGCACTGTCTCACATATTCACAGAATCTCACAGGATTAAACAACACGGAGCCTACAGTAGGAAATGGTCCAAGCAGAAATCAAATCTGCCCCTCTGAATAAATATCATCTTGCCGTCTGAGGCACATCCCTCCAAGATAACCTGTCTGCTGAACACAGCTGCTTGACACACATACACCCGCGCACACACAAAAAAACAAAAGTTGTTCCCTATATACGCACGCACACACACACACACACACACACACACACACACACACACGGGAGCTGGGTGAAAAAAATCAGCTTTGGACATGACAGGAATGCAGACAGACAGCCATGTGTAAAAATGCCTATCCATCCATCCATTCACCCATCCACTTATCCAACCATCCATTTGTTCATCCGTCCATCTGTCTGCCAATTCGTTTATCGGTCCATCGATCCCCCCATCCATCTGTCTGCTCATCCATCCATCAAACGTGGTTTAGAATTAAGGTCTGAGGCAGTAGCTTCGACCTAGAGGCCAGGATGATACGGAGGGTTCTTGAAATGATTTAAGAGATGTGAACAAAGTAAAGGTGTTGACAATTTACAAGTAGACCAATGTCTTAATTACACTACTACTAAATACCTCTGTCTTGCTATGTTAATTTCACATTGTTAGCATCAGATGGTTCAGATGTTATATGAGCTGAATTACTATCGGTGAAGAGAGGAAGGAAAGGGAAGGAGAATACAAACAAATATTTACCATCTGGGCTGAAGCCAAGTTCTTTTTTGTACAAGGTTAAGAGGCATAGTAACCCATCTGAAAACCTCAAGAAAACTGGACCGATGCCCCTCCAGTATTTATAAAAGTTGCAGTGAGTAGATACAATGTGAAATATTCTTTTGGATTGTTTTTGCTTGAGTAATTTTACACAAACAGTCAATGGACTTGTTACGTAAATGACAGTATGGATATCTTACTGTATAATGACAAAAACTCTGTCTGTGGGTGTGTCTGTTCCATGTTTTTCTCCTCACTGACTTGGTCAATCCATGTGAAATTTGGCACAGTGGTAGAGGGTAATGGGAGGATGCGAATGAAGCAATATTACATCAATTGGCCAAAGGGGGGCACTATAGCAACCGA